>NW_026860652.1:0-210927 GCF_026571515.1 Ruditapes philippinarum | reverse complement strand
ATTGTCCACTGTAAACTGACCGATAACTAACTAGGTCACAACTAGGTCACATCTACTATATAACAGTATATAACAGTATAGTACATGTATAGTACATGTATAGTACATGTATAGTATCGAATTTTTTCACCTGTTTACCTGTCTTCATAGATAACTGGTTTATAATTAATCCAGGTTTTTAAATCCATCAAATACACATTTCTATTTAATAACAGTCACTTTATGTCCAATTTCACATAGTTACTTTTAAAATACGGCTATTTATTCCAGTACAAAACTCCAAATCTTCCTGCACAAAAAGATCTAACACACCTTGTCCGCCATGTTTTTTTATAATGCTTGTACATGTATGCAAAAATCAGAAAATAAAGTGACAAATTAACCAAAAATCGTCATATCTAAATAAACGTCTCGAATGAAAAGTTACGATACAAACATGCAGTATTATAAAGTTTATATATACGACTGCTGCTTATTTAATCAGAAATTGTATTTATATATTATATTTCCAAACGACCGTTTATATACGGCCATATTGTATATAGCCTGTCAAAATCTTTATAACTATGATGAGTCTCTCAAAAACGCGTTTTGTGTTAACTTTGTGTTTGTATAACTCATATTCCGTAATGCAAAAATATATGCACGGCCTGCCATGCCAGAAATCGGCATTGGTATAAATGTGTAACACGTGAATTGAATTTCCTTTCGGTGGTGCATCAAGGTCAAATATTATCACTCCCAGTTTCCGCCGGGTCCTCTATGGTCCGGGTTGTCAAATGCATGATCCTTAATATCAACTTGGAAATACAAATATACTACTCAACATTTGCTAGGAATACTTTTTGTTCAATGCATTACTTTTGTATATTTGTAATTAATGTGAAAATTGATGAAAATGAATTAAATATAACTAGTTAGAAATTGATTCGTATGAAAATAAGTGTTTCTTGACGTGTGCCTGTTGCGGAAAGAGTGTGCTGGACGAAAATCAACATTTTGGAGATGACATAGTGGAAGAAATCTTGCAAATCTGGAAATGGTTGACGTAGGGTGTTTAATATCGAGTATGATGTCCGCGGGCATCACCGCCGCATGCTGCTGATGAGCCTGCGACCTTGTGATGTGGAATCTAGGCCCATTACTGTATGATTGCATGTCTTAGCTCCTGAACTGTTGTTGGTTGGACGTGGCGTGAAGGAATGGCTTTCTGCAGCATATCCCAAGTGTGCTCAATTGGATTTAAATCCGGGGACCTCGCGAGCAAATCCATGCGGACTAAAGTTGCCTCCTCAAGATATCGGTTTGTGCTGAGAGCTCTGTGTCCACTAGCGTTGTCATCAATAAGAATGAAATCAGGGCCGACTGTGCCAGCTTACGTGCGTAACATGGATGTCTAAGATTTCATTGACATACCTTACTGCCGTCAGTGTACCGTTTTCAATGATGAGTAGGTCCCTTTCCCCTAAGCGCTTATTCCCGCCCACACCATGACTGAACACCCGCCAAACGGTCGTGCTCTGCAACGCATGCTGGAGCTAAGCGTTCAGTTGGACTTCTCCAAACCCTAGCCCGTCTGTCCGCGAAGTCAACGCAAAACCTTGACTCATCAGTGAAGAGGCCCGGGGTCCAATCATTAACTAACCACATGACATGAATCTGCGCCCATTGCAAAAGCTCTTGAATATGGCGTTGTGTCAAAGGAATATGAATTGCTGACCTCCGTGACCTCAGCCCAGCATCATACAACCTGTGATAACAAACACACCAGTTGCGTTCTGGAAGTCGTTACGTATGGTCGTTGCGTTTGAGCACCGTTCGCGCTTAGCCTGAAGAACAATAAATCATTCCTGGGCTTGAGTCTTTGAACGTGTCGACATCCGGCGTGGCCCTGCGAGACATTTCCAGTCATTTGGAATCGGTTCCACATCCTGCAAACAACGCTCTTGGATACCCCAAGGACATGGGCAACGTGCCTTTGTGAACGGCCACCCTCTAACATTCTAATATCCCTTTTCATCTCATCTTGATTTAGACGACGTCTAACCTGTCGATTTGCCATATTTTGTTAATTTCTAACACATTTTTATAATATAACGAGATAAGTCTTTCTGCTTGTACACATTTGATTAAAAGAACATGGCCATAAAACACCAAATATCCATGGGTATGCTTTTCCATGTGCTTATCATGCAAGGTGTACATGACAAATCGACAACTGAAGTACACGATTATGAGGTCACTGTACATGTGTATCGTTAGCGGTAATATGACTTTAAATGATAATAATAGGACTGATATAAACAATGTCAAAAAGGTGATCATAAGCAAATTTTGAGTAGTATATATATCATATATATAATGAAAAAGGTCACTGTATATGTTCTTTCTTTATTGTGCATTTCAACAAGAATGGTGTATTTACACACACAAATACTTGATACTTAGTAATAACCCATTCTAAATTGTTGATCGAGGATTATTCTAGGATAATTACTACCAAAGGAATTGGCAATTGAAGAAAATGAAAGAGGAACTCGGATATCTATTTCTACGAGCGTGTATACAATAATATTGGTTTAAACATCAAATAAACATGTTTCTCAGATGTCAAAGTAAGAAAAGGGTTGTACTTAATTGAAAAATGCTTTACGTCAAGTTAAACCCTCAAAATATACATAAATGGTATCGGTCCAAACGCGCTGCGTTGCAATATAATCCAACGCCGTTCTGCGTTGAAAACATTTTTTGTCAACCATTGATCAGTACCTGTCCTTTGGTTCCATGGCAGACTCAGTTATTCAGAAGGCTTACGCCAGGTTAAAGTTCCTTTTCCTTTAGAAAGATTTCCTTACACAGCATACTATCTATCTGTCTGTCTGTCTTTCTGTATGCATGCCTGCCTCCCTCCCTTCCTACCTACCCACCAACTGACCCACCTACCTACCCACCCACCGACCCACATACCTATTCACCCACCCACCCACTCACCTTTCTACCCACCTACCTACCCACCCACCTACCTACCTAGCTACACACCCACCCACCTACCTACCCACCAGTCTACCTACCTACCTACCTGGTCCACTCTCATTTATGAATTTGTAATTAATGAATCGAGCATACAGCGCAACCTCTCATGGCCAAACCGCTTGGGTAACACATATTTTGTTTGTTGCTGAGATGTTGCTTTGAACAGAATGAAGATTTTGTGAAGTTCAATTCAAGATTTGAGCATGTACAAACTGGTATAGATGATAAATGTTGTGTAGCAGCCGTAAACTGTTGATCCTACCTTGATCTCATTGTTGTCACCTTTATCAATTCATTAAATGTTTAGGATTAAGTCCCGCTTAAAATTGATTGGGACTAGAGGGCTTTCATTATCTTGCATGTACATACACAATTAAAAGGAACCTACAATTTTCCACTATCCCGATTTTTGGAAAATGCGTCTACAAATATGGTAGGTGATGTTTTTGATACAGTTTGACACTGTAACAAGATAAAAGGAACTGCTGATTGTTCCACGGAAATATTTGAACAGTTCGTACACATGCGTTAGAAAAGTTTTAAAAAATGATTCAATTAAAACTTCGCGCTTTAGGATGAAAAATAATAAACGAAAAAAATATTCAAATAATTATTTCCCAACCTTCTTTGGTGGTTCTGCATTTGTCAGTAATGTTTCCGTTTCCGAGAGATCAAGGTGACACACACTACTTAAATTCACAGATACAGTGGCACAAGATCATGTGACCACTTCTTTAACGAATGTCTTAACGTTTTCGGTTGATATGTATTTTAATATATTTGTTGGTTCAATACTTTCACACTCGTCAAAGGTTTTGGCTTAAATAAGTATACAGACATTGAACGTTTCCACATGAGAAATGGTAAAACGATCTTAAAGGCCTTTTATGTCCGAGAAATGCTTTCATTTTTTTTTCTCAAAATCTGTTTATTTTTTGTATTATTTCACAATTTCCAATAAGTAACTCATTGACCTATTACGGAACCATCTCCTTCTTCTGTTGCTTTTTTGGCAATTAGTATATTTTAGGTGATTTAGTATTTTGTATGGAAGTCAATGTACTACTTTGTTCACAGTTTTGTACTTTTTATGACATATTATTTTACATTTAGCTGTATTTTCTTCACGTAGCAACCACCTTACATGCTCTACAACCATTATATAAACGGTATAAAATCATATTCCAGCTTTCTAAAGAAGTAAATATTTATTCACTTCTGATCGATATTTTGCCGTATAATGTTAGATTTAATAGAATCTACATGTTATGCTAGTTTATATGAATAATAAGGTTGATATCCTCTTTTTATTTCCAGATATGTTATAATTATTAAATTCTGGTGTATATTGATAAATTGATAATACTAAGACAATATAAGTTTACGTAAAGTTTATAAAAAAAGTTTATTCGTTATAGAATTGGAGACAATTATTAGAACATGCCCTCTTTATACAGTGATACAATCAATACAATTTGTTTTACAAACAAACATTTTGAGAAACTTGCAAACAACAAGGAGTTCAGTATTTGGGGCACGATTGCAAAACAATCAAAAAATAAAAATAAATAAAAAAAATATTGTCCATCACAATAACTAGAAACCTCGCGAAACTTATCGCATTGACAAAAAGAGGTCTAATAAATGTTGAACTTCAATTTTAAAAAGACATGAAGCTCCTTTTGATTTTAATTTTGATAGGTTATATAAACCGCTTAAATATTTTACTTAAGGGTTTTTATAATCGAGCTTCTTTTTTTTAATTGAAAATAACAGAAGTAAGGCAAAATTAATTTGCATTCAAGAATTCAAGAATTCATTTATTTTAAAGTAAGGATATAATAGAATTTCCGAGTCATAACGCTTCAGAACTTAACATAATTCCCTCAAAGGTAACATTTGTTTTACCTCACTCAAGGAGTTCATTGCACGGCAGGCATTCCTTTGCAGCCATTTTACGCTTGCGTAGGACACTGCTTTTAAAATATTTTGGCTGATTATATCCGTCTGCTTCTATTATATTTGCAGTCATCTAAAAAATTATTTTAAAATGACGAAAATTATATGATTATAACACGTAAGATTTTTTATAGACTTTACTTGTGCGTTGGTAGTGACCTGTATTATCACTTTAAAAGAAATGAATATACACCAAAGTGTAGAAAATATTTAAGGCGCAGAAAGTTTTGAGTTTTTAGTTACTTTAGAACATATTTCTCATTCAGTCAAATTCACAAACGCTACTCAATGCATAAAGGCATGACACATCGTTCCACTTTTTCCACTTTTCACTGTCGACGTTTGTTCTGCCAACTACGGCTATACAATTTTCGTTGCCACCTCTATTACTTGGTTCACTTGATAACCAGTTTTCGAAATATTCATCAACTCTGCTCCCATCCTCCCAAATAAAATTACGTGTATTTTTAATGACTGTTGCTCCAATCCATATACTTTCTTCAAACGCTGAAACAGAATGATTAACAAATTGCTGAATACGAGAAGAATCTATTGGTTTTAACATTAACATAAATATAATGCATTTAACAACACGTCATTTATAGCGTATAAAATTAACTAATAAATGATTCAGCTTATTCTTGTAATCTTATTATACGATAAAATGTTTAAAAATAAAAAAATACTTACCTCCAAGTTTGTCTATGAACGCATTTTCTCCCTGTGACTTTATGTCTAAAAGATGTCCCCCAAGCTCCGAACAATGATTCTAAAATGGATATTGCATATTTTTAACAAATATTTCTTTCGGTAAATGAAACACATTATTCTTGGAAATATAGAACATAACATGTTTTAACTTGATGCAAAGAAGTTATTTTATGCTTTAAATTCTACTCACACTATGAATATGTAGTGTCATTAAAAAAATGGCAATTTTTTTTTAAAGGACCAGCTGTTAAATAAAACATATTCAGTAAGATTGTTTGAGATTTCAATAAATTTTTGCAATAGAATTACCTTTATTGGCCCAAAGAGACGAAAAATAACAACTAAGGAAAGTCTCTGTTTTGATTAACAATATTTATGCTAATAAGGTCCCCAACATCTTGGCTACTATGTAAAATAATGTTATGGTCATGATCATATGACCCATCATAATTTGAATGGTTATATTTCGTTTTCTTTGAATCCGAATCACTACTCCTTTCACCAACGCAAATCCATAGTTACTAAATCTATCAAAATATAAATGCAACATAAATTGAAATCGAAATATTTTCGTCGACAATACATGCGTCGACAATAAATGCTTAGTTTTGTTTGATGAGCAGGGATTTCACTCAAAAATAACATCAAAGTTGATGTTTGAACACAATAAAATTATACATGTACATTAATTTATTTTACCTTCGCATCAAACCATGTCTTCTTTTCTGTAACTACCAAGTAAGCTGAAATATATAAATTCACAAAAAGAAACAAATCAGTTAACATGTAATTGAAATAAGATAAATTGATAAGTAAAGAATGTTGCTCTCAAATACTAGTATTTTACAGCGTGCCTGCTGATTTTAAGTAATGGATTTAGCTTTGAATTTTGAACAGTCCATACAAAGTTACGGGTTATATATAAATATACAAAACTTGAGCTACCAACAAATTATATATAGAGACCGGCAAATCTGCAGGGTTGTAAAGACTAGTAAGCGTTGGTGATGAATTTCATTATCTGTTACAGTGTGAAGAAACTTTTTCACTAAGAAAAAGGCATTTAGATCATCAATGCATTGAAAAAGTCTAAATATGAAATGTAAACAGATACAAAACATTATGATAAGTACAAACGCTTTTTGTATATTTGTTAAAGAAATTATTATAAAAATGATTAAGATAATGATGCAATCTGATATATGACTCAGATATAATACCACCACGTGTGCCTTTTTATAAAGATCTGTCGCATTTTTAACGTTTTCACAACAATTATTTAAGAATTTTGTAGATCCTGCTATCTGAGTTTATAACGGATCTCTATAACAAAAAATGTAACGCTAATTTTTTTAAACAAAGCATATGGAAAACATAATGTCTCTCTCTCGTATGTAATAGCGCGAGATATGGGTATTCGTTAAAATATATGCCTCTATGAATTATTATCTAAATATGTAAAAGCTCATACTGTTATGTTATTCATGAATGAAATATTAAAATAAACTTGTAAACTCTATATTGGTGGGTATGGTTATCGGTTCCTTTCAACGTATTTTTGTCTAAAAGTTTCCCAACTTTACAACAGATGTTAAACATCTTTTAATTTATAAAAATACATGACAATGCAATGCAAGCAAAGTATTTTCTTTTCTTAATCAATAAAAAAGACTTATATAAGAATAACATTTTGTTCTTGCATGTGAGCCCACATATTTTTTTTTAAATAAGTCTCCAAGAAACTTAGGTAAATTAACTTACCTCGTCTGAATTGTTGTCATATTCTGCCATTTTCCTTGGAAATTATGAGGCAAGCACGTGGGACAATAACAAAATCCATAAGTCAAAAATCAAAAGTCATATATTTAAAGTCATAAATCAAAAGTCATAAGAAAATAGTAAAATAAATATATAAGTCGAAACTCAAAAGTGACCCTCCAAGGCTTCCATAAAATTGACATTTACATTTTTTGACTGTGCGTCGAATTCATTCTTGCTGATTTTAATATTAAAAAGAGGCGAACGGCTGATGATGTTACTCAAATTTTGAAGACATTTAAACATAGATACCCTATATCTTCAAAAGAAAATTAACTTTATAGGTATTGTTTGGAATAATTAATGACGAAATGTTGACATTTACGAATCGTATCTTAAAATGATTTATCAACATGAGAAAATGTAAGTTTATGTGACTTTAAAAGAATGCCGCTCCTCATCGGAAAATGTGACATTTTTTTAAATAAAAGTTCACTACACCATGTACACTGGGCCAGTTGGTATATGTTAAAAATAGATGAATATTTACCGTCCGTCAATTGTGTTTTTTTACACCGACATGTATATACTAG
Source organism: Ruditapes philippinarum (assembly GCF_026571515.1). NCBI lineage: Eukaryota > Metazoa > Mollusca > Bivalvia > Venerida > Veneridae > Ruditapes > Ruditapes philippinarum. Next base: position 202,873 of record NW_026860652.1, on the reverse strand, counting down.
TACGGTTGTCGGTGGTTGAATGGTTGTCTGCCAATTTGACGGTGTGAGAATTGTAACTACGGAAGTCGAGTGTGTCATACTAATCAAATACATAACTCCAGAAATCGGAAGTATCATACATATATAATACATAACTCCGGAATTCAGAAGTGAAATACATAACATATACATGTACCTATTAAAAGCCCATTTGGCATAAAACTTTTGACTGTGCGCCCATATGGCATATGGCCAGTCAAACAATAATGTTTATAATTAATAACAATTACGGAAATCGGAAGTGTCATACTAATATATACATAACTCTGGAAGCCGGAAGTATACAAATTAAAATCCCATTTGGCATAAAACGTTTGACTGTCCGCCCATATGGCGTATTGGCAAGTCAAACAATAATGTATAAAAAATAGTTACTTCGGAATTTGGAAGTGTCATATTAATTATCGTAAACATGTACACATTAAAAACCCATTTGGCATAAAATACCTTGCCATATTGGAAAGTTAAACATTTAAAGCCCATTATGCCCCAGAAATTGTGCTATCAATTTTATTTGTCAAATAAAAAGTTTTTTTTTACAGTTTTCGAAAAATACTTGTTCACCATATGCATGAAGTTTTTGTTACTTTTGTTATGTTGGTAATTGGCATAATTATAGTGAATAAGTATTTTGTATGCAAGTCAAAATACTACCTTGTTTACATTTTGCTTTCCCCGTGACGCATTTCTGCAAATTCAGTCCCACTTTCTATGTTAAATGTTCCGAATCCGTTACTATAACATTATAAGCAAATTTTGACATTTCATTTTCTTAAGAATTAAGAAAATAAAAATTATGAACCTTCAAGGCAAAATTTACTGTAAATATATAAATTTAGTTAATCCGTAAGTCGGCCGGGAAACCGGAAATGTCATACTGAATACATACATAAATCTGGAATAAATATAACTTATAATATAAACCATGTGCTTCGGATGGCAAAAGAGAAAATCATGAATTACTGCTTTAATATATTTTGAATATGACATGAACATAAACATGATATTCACAAACTATGTGAAACATATATTCAAAGTTTTTACACTAAACGTTATGATGGAAATTAACTCAATACAAATATCTAAAAGAAGACCCATGACTTGTAAAGGGAGATAACTGTATAAATATGAACATAATAACATGCCGGGATTGTCTCCCTTCTAATAAACTGCATGAATGAAATAGAAGATTTCGAATAATGATTATTGTATAATAGTATATAATTATCATACAAATACTTCCACATGTTGGCTAAGATTTGTTGCAACTGTAGGAGTAAACCACTCAACGTATCTCTGTGTTGGAACTCAGGGCCTTACAGGAAGAGGACTTGAAGATGGAGGTTCAGGTTCAGGGTCAGGTACTGGTGTTTTAGCCTTTTTTGACCGTTTTAATCGTTTGTTGTCACCATGAACTTGTAAAAGTTCGTTCAAGGGTTGTACTATTTGGACATAGTTCGGGACAAATTTATGATAATACCCTGTAAATCTGAGGAACTGTCTTAGTGTTTTTAGATTTATAGGGGATATGCCAATCTTGTTTAACTGTAAGTTGTTTGGGTCTGTGGCAATACCATTTGCAGAAAAAAACATACCCTAAATATGTAACCGAAGACTTGAAAAGATTGACACTAAGAAGGCTTGACACGCATATTAGGGTCGTTGAAAGACAGACTCTAATAGAAATATGATCCTCAAGTGTGGACGAAAATACATGTATTAAAATGTCATCTGAAAAAAAAACAAAAACATTCCTTGATATGCATATCGCCCATACATTTTCCCACGCAACGCTGAAAAGTAGGGAGGGCATTTGTTAAACCAAATTCCCTTTTATTCCACTCATAGAAACCTAAGTTTCCTACAGAAAAAGCAGTTTTAGGCTTATCACAATCTGCTAAACCAACATTCAGTATGCAGAATGAAGGTATGTTTTAGAAAAATACTTTGAACCAGATATTACATCAAAAATGTCGTCAAAACGGGTTACATGTCTGCATCTCTGTGTGTTCTGTTGTTCAATCTACGTCAATCAACACAAACTCTAAAGATACCTGTGAGGGTTTCGTACATGGACAACATTTGAGGAAAAAGGCGACTTAGATTCCCTTATAATATTGGCATCCAACATTTCTCTAATGTGCTGCCTAGCCTTCTCATATAGAGCTGGAGGAATTCTGAGATTTGGTTCTTTTAAAGGTGTTTCATCTTCAAATTCTATATGATGTTCAATTAAATCAGTGGTTTGGATTTCTTTAGTAAATGTTCAAAAAATACTTTTCCATTTACCAAGAATTTGATAAAATCGTTTGTTCTGATATATGATTGGAAGTATCAACTGAAATATCCTTGATTGGCGGTCCTGAAGGGATCCCAATAGTTTATATGAAGACATATCATCTATCATTTTAGCTTCAGTTATAGTACAGGTTTTAATGTCAATATTTTAGCAGCCATGTTACAAACCTTGTCTGATATTTCGCAGAAACAGCATTATGTGTTGTAATGACACGTTGACAAACTGTATACCCTTGAAAAATCTCAGGACTTTCAAAGACCACAAAAGATATAGACTGATTAAGATTTCTAGCAATACCATTAAGTGTGATACTCTCAAATGGAGGTATTTTTTACAATTGTCTTTAGAATTTAAAGGCTCAAATGCAGACTTATTTATATTAGAAAACATTGAACCTGAAACAGACATTTAAAGTTATATCAATTTACAACAATTATAACACTGTGTTCATTTGCAAGTCAGTCCAATAAGATTCTTTACAATTAAACTATGTTGAGTCTTACTAGATTTATTTACCAATTATTTGGGTTCTTTGACATCAAGATAACCAGCCTCTATTCTACCCGAAACAGAGGCGTCTATAAGTTTGATTTGTTCGTATCAAGAGGTTAAGTTCTTCCATAACCGCTGCCTCCACCTCTGGACTAAAATCTAGAACTAAATTTTAAGTTGTTTCTGTTATTTTTGTTGATGTTGTTTATGCTTGTATGGGAAAACTGTTGTTATTGTTGTTGTTGCTGAAATTAGAACTTTGATTTCCTAATTTCTAAAGAATTAATTTAAACTCGGAATCAATATTTGCTTCAAAATAATCTTTAAAACATGAAAGATTAGATTCCATATTGGTTATTTCAACTATATTCTATATACCTTATCAGTAATTAACCTGTGTTACAGATGATGCAGCTACTCATTCGCTAATATCGTCTTTGTCATACAAAAAAATATAATTTCATTTAAGTCATAGAAAGAGCATCGAGACCCAATGCTATCTGATTTGTACGAGGGGCAGTAGCCTTAGAGTATAAATCAGAATGCCGAATGTCTTGATATTCTTTCCCTTTTGTATCATATGCAAAATAAAAACACGTTCCCTGCTGTCAAAATATGAAACCCCTGAAAAAAAAACAATAACCGAGCACTTGAATATGACATTTCTATCGATAGCCCTTTGTCTGTCGTCACATTAAGTATACCCCAGAAAAAATGATCCAATAAATTAGCTCTTGAGTGCCGGTAACGAATACCTGTACTCAAGTGAACGCAATGTGCATGTATGTGTAGACAATTTAACTCTGACACATTTTCAACAGAAAGGTCTCCAAACTATGATTCAATTGTTTTATTGCTCCGCGCGGAGCTATTTGTGTTTAATTTTTTTTGTCCATGGACCCGATTTTTATCGATTAATACCTTCTATTTACAGCAAAAAATAAATCCGATATCAAGAATTCCTTTTGATTTTTATCATGTAAATATTCATAAATGAGAACGGGAACAAATTTCACGCCTCAACCACTGGGAAGGCAGTATAAAAGATTAAACAAAAGGAAACTTGAATTCGGTAATTTATTTCTTACATTTGTATCTTCTACAGAAAATTACTGTTTTTTTTTAAGTACATAGTGGATGATGTCTGCATGTTATTGCTGTACATGAATTCGAAAGCTATAAATAGATAGCCTTATAATATTGTGAAAGTCCGAAAATCTATTTATTGAAGTAGTTTTAGTTTTGAGTCTGAAACTAAACGAGACGGTCATTCGTGTCGCGCTATGGTAAAAAATAACAAACTGGAGAATTTTGCAGGAAATGAAATGCAAACATATTAAACACTTAATTGCACTCTTTATAAATTTATCGAAAAAAATTAAGTTGGCATTGTTTTAACGAATAGTTACATCATAGTATTATCATTTTGAAATTGTATTTCCGTAGGTTCTTTCCGGTAAAATAATAGGTGCCATCTTTTTTACGACCCTGATTGCACTTCTGACATTTTTTTACCGTGAATATTAAAATCGACTCTGATTTCCCGATTTTTTGCTGTAAGAAGTTGATTCTGTTTTGTTCCAAGGCAATCGCTTTAATAATGGTTTGAGTGGAATGTTGATTTTCTGAATACTGTGACATTCTAACAACACAAACGTTCGTCTGCAGTTTTAACATTGGGTGTTACTGGTTGGTCAGACGAGGATTTTGAAGTAATTCAACAAAATAGTATATTGATCTCCCGATCAATCAATTAATATAGCCCTTTATTACCAATGTCACCAATGTCAAGTAGCTTTTATATCTTTGACTAACGAACATGTTGTTAGTGAATTTCCTCATACCTGTCTAAAATTCAGGTAACAGTCTTCCATTATATTGATAAATAATGTTTTACCATAACGTGTACATGTATAACAAAAGAGTAGGTATAACCGTGAGACAAATACGCTGAATGGCGTTGAATGGTGCGAAAAAGTTCTTGTGGATGTGAAATCTAGCTACTTTGTCTATAAAATACGGAAAGGCGTGGCAAAGATTGTAGAAAAAAATATAACATGTCAATAGGCGTCCTTTAACTGGCCCAAGCATAACACCATATATTTCAAATGTATTAAATCCACGTGGAAAGTAACGGTTATTTAAATGTGTCTTCTTAAGGATTAAGCAGACACTTCTTGAATAGCTGTGCCGGGGGTATAGTCGTATAACTATATAGACCGATCGATATGTATCGGTGACGTTCTACTTTTTAAAAGAAGTATTTATATTCTATCCTAAAAATGTTCATAATCAATTATTGGTCAATCACCATTTTTACAGCCAATCTCTTGACATATACTAATATATTTATTCATTTCATAAATGGCACTGATTATTAGCGTACAAATGGCACGTAATATTCAAATGAGCAGTAATTTATAGATGAAAATTAAACCTGTAAAAATATTTTTTTAGCCGTACAAAATCCCGATTTTACGTCTTTACTAAATTTACGACAGTATAATCCTTTCACGGGCGTACAGAATCCAGATTTAACGTCAATACTTAATTTACGCCCGTAAAAATAGAACGTTCTCTTTAAGTATGATTTAATTTATTTGTTTAACATCTAAAGAATACTAGTAAGCTGATTACCCATGTTCCATTGTCGCATTATATCTTTTTTTTCTGAAACCCGGAAAAGTTGAGAAAATTAACAACAAATGATCACAAACACAAAACTTGGTCCTAAGATAGATATATATCCAAAATTGTTGTTTTTTTTCAAGGTTTATAAAACTAATTTTATTTTCATATCTACAAATTAAACTGTTTGTTAAAAAGAATGTCATTCGTCTGTATCTATTTATCTGTAGTAAACCATGTACAGTTTATTTCTAATTTTGCAAAAATCTATGCTTATAACACAAATGAATATCAAAGAACTTATGCGTTAGTTTGATCAGTATCATCACTTTAGAGAAAGAAATATAGATAAATAATTAATTGTAGAAAATATATAAGTGATTGTTTTCAAAATAAAAACTGACTTTTTCAGTCAAATTCACAAACGCTACTCCATTGTTCATAACATGGCGTATCGACCCACACATTAGCTTTATTAATCTTTACACAATTTTCGTTGCCTTTTGCATTATTTGGTTCATGTGATGACCAGTTTTCGAAATAATCATCAACTTTGTTCCCATTCTCCCAAATAAAAATCCGTGTATTTTTAATGACTGTCGCCCCAAGCCACGTGTCTGTTTCAAACGCTGAAACAGAAACAATAACATATTGCTGGAAACGTGTAAAAAATAACAATGGGTTTAAACATTAACAAAAATATAATGCATTTAATAGTACGACATTTATATTGTTTGACAAATAAATGTTTCAGCTAATTCTTGTGATCTGATCATGCAATTAAATGTTAAAAATAAAAGAATACCAACCTCGAAGTTTGTCTACGAGTGTGTGTTCGTCCTGTGACATTATGTCTAAAAGATGACCCCCAAGCTCCGAGCAATGACTCTACAATGGATATTGTATATTTGTAACAAATATTTCTTTCGGTAAATGAAACAATTATATATTTCAAGATATACTAAAAGTATGCTCAAAGTTGATATTTGAAATAATTGATGATTGTTACACAGTCTTTTTGAAAATATAGAGTAAATATGGTTTTACGTAACGCAAAGAAGATATATTATGTTTTAAATCCTACACACACTATGAATATGAAGTGTCATTAAAAAACCAGCGTTTAAATAAAACATATTCAGTAAGATTTTGAAAGATTTCAATAATTTTTTGCGATAAAATTATCTTTATTGGCCCAAAAAGCCGAAAAATAGCAACTAAGGAAAGTCCTTTTTGTGTTTTCTTTTTAATTTACAATATTTATGCTAATAAGGTCCCCACCATCTTGGCTACTATGTAAAATAATGTTATGGTCATGATCAAATGACCCGTCATAATTTGAATGGTTATATTTCGTTTTGTTTGAATCCGAATCACTACCGCTTTCACCTTAACTTATTCTACAACGCAAATCCATAGTTACCAAATCTATCAAAATATAAATGCAAAATAAATTGAAATCGAAATAATTTCGTCCACGATACATGCGTTGACAATACATGCGTAGTTTTGTTTGATGAGCAGGGATTTCTCAACTCAAAATTAACATCAATGTTGATATTTGAACACAATAAAATTATACATGTACATTAATTTATTTTACCTTCGCATCAAACCATGTCTTCTTTTCTGTAACTACCAAGTAAGCTAATATAAATTCACAAAAAGAAACAAATCAGTTAACATGTAATTGAAATAAGACACAATTGAAAATTAAAGAATGTTGCTCTCTGATACTAACATCTTGCCTGCTGATTTTAAGTAATGGATTTAGCTTTGAATTTTGAACTGTCCATACAAAGTTAGGATTTCCATATACATATACTAAACTTGAGCTACCAACAAATTATATATAAAGACCGGCAAATCTGCAGGGTTGTAACGACTAGTAAGCGTTGGACAAAGAAAAAGACATTAAGATCATCAATGCATTGAAAAAGTTTAAATATGAAATGTAAACAGATACAAAATATCATGGTTAGTACAAACACTTTTGTATATTTGTTAAAGAAATTATTGTAAACATGATTAAGATAATAATGTAATCTGATATATGTCTCAGATATAATACCACCATGTGTGCCTTGTTATATAGACCTGTCGCATACTAAACGTTTTCAAAAGAATTATTTAAGAACTTTTAAGATCCTGCTATCTGAGTTTATAACGGATCTCTATAACAAAAAATGTAACGGTAATATATTTTGTTTGAAACAAAGCATATGGAAAACATAATGTCTCTCCCTTGTATATAAAAGCGCGAGATATGGGTATTCGTTAAAATATATGCCTCTATAAATTATTATCTAAATATGTTATAGCTCATATTATTATGATATTTATGAATGACATGTAAACTCTATATTGGTGGGTAGGGTTATTGGTTCGTTCAACGTTTTTTTGTCTAAAAGTTTCCCAACTTTACAAGAGATGTTAAACATCAATAGATTATTTTTAATTGTGTCATCTCTATCTTTGATATTTCTAGTTTTTTTTTAATGATAAAATATTAGAATAAGAATAACAAGTTACATCGACGTCTAAAGAATGTCGTTCCGAGGAGCACTGGAGCGTCGTCGCTTGTTAGATACTTGTCTTTGCAGCCAATACATCGGGAACTTTCCTCATGACGGAAAACACTAAAACATCCTTTGAAATCAGCACATGTTGCCAAACATTGTGATGAACTCATCTTATCTTTGAAATATATCGCATGCTGCTCTGGACAGGTAAATCCACCAAGATCAGATTCTTTTGTGAACTTGATGAATTTACTGTTATTTTCACTGAGTGTGATGACAAGCGACACACAAAACACGACAAAATATAAACAAATACGAAATTGATTTTTCTGCATTATTAGTAAATAACTATATCCTTAACTGTTAAAATATTATAATGTGTGGATAAGATGTTTAAAAATTGTTTAATTTTTCAAATGCTAACTATCCAAGAACCTGGTGAATTTAAAATTAGCTAACTATAGCTCTTTCCTTTATAACTAAACTTTAATCAATAAAATGCTTAAGACCGGTGTTTGCAAATTTATCATTAACTATGAGGTAAGCCCATCCCATCATGAATATTTCATTGGAAATAAATCTCATTTCTTGCCTCAAACATTACGTATCACAATATTGTATTTTATTGAAACATGTATGTGCACATATTACAATTACAATAAATATTGTTAAATTATGTTATGAATTCTTTCTGAATTCCAAAAATGTGATTTGCCTTTTAAGAATGATTCTGATATTGGTATTTGCCTACTTTACTTTTGAAGCGCGTTTTCAACAGAAAAAAACTACACATGTGTTACAGTATTTAAATGCGGAAAATCAAAAGCACAAACATACAGACTAATTCAGACACGTTCACTAACAATCAAGTATCCTAAATTCATTTGAGATTCTTTCGGTAGCTGACTACAACACTGTCACAATCATATCACTAAACTTCAAATAAAGATGAGATTGTAGGAGCTAGAGAGTCCATTATCGTTCATGTTGTAACATAACCAACGTGAAACGAATAGCAACATGCAATAGGATGTAAATAAACAATAACAAAATATACATAAATATAAATATACATAAATATCCAAATAAAATATCGTATTGATAACCGTAGCAATTTAACTTCCCTTTGATGAGCTATCTTAACTGTTATTATTTTAATCATTGAAATGAAAAATCTTATTTAAATAATCATTGAAATGAGCTGTTGCGCTAAATAATTTATATTAGAGAAGAACTTTAAAATTTGACCAATCTTTATTCATCCAAATTTTAACATTCTTAGACTAATAGTATCTTCAGAATATTTACTTTTGAATTGTATTGCAATGAAAATAATATTTTGAATAATAGGTTATGCTAAATAAAATATATCATTTGCTCGAAGGCCATATTTCATGATGAACCTCCTCGTGTCCATCACAACTCTCGTTTCCGCACTATTTCAATTGAATATTACGAGAGATATTTATTACAGTACGCTATAGTAAAGCGATAACTGTCAAACCATTACTGCATGAGCATTTTGTGAAAAATGGCTGTTTTCATTGAAACTTCTCCCGTTACAAGTTCAAATTGCTATAAAAGTATAAAAACTGCTTCAATACTAATCAAACTTGGCACGAATGTTGACTGAACCATTGCCTTTGTAACAACAGGTTCAGTCTTAAATTTCCTTTTACCATAGCAACGAGGGGACATCTCAAAAGTGCCAAAAATCACTATTTTGCGTTGATTTTCTGTCCATCAAAATTATTTTCAAAGTGCTTCAACTTCTCAATGGATTGAGATAGAGTCAAAAGGCTTTTCAGTGCTGATTACACGTTACCTTATGATCGATCTGGGGTCATTTTAGCCTCTCACAAGTCAAATATTTTTTTGGCGAATCTTTTGGATAAGGGCGGCGCCGAAAAAGTTATCACTTTTTTAAACATTTCTAAAAAAAACAAAAACAAAAAAACATAAAAAAACAAGTGTTGTTGGCCTAATTAAGGCTTTTTTTAACCATTTAAGACAATAAAAACAGGGGTGGGTGGGTGAAAAATCATCAAAAGGCGTGTTATAGTCGCATAAAGTACACGTAGAGTGAAAACCAAAATAAATGTATAAGAATGTATTAAAGTACATGGTTATGATATGAACCATGTTTTTAGCGACAGAATGCAGGTCAACGAGCTAATTTTTTTAGTTATCTGTCCTTGAGTTAAAAAAGTTATTCCAAGAATACATTAGATTAAGGTTACCGATACCTATTTTTCTACATTTCATGCAACTTACTCCCTTGGTCATACAACATTTCGAGAATTGGTCAAAAGTGGTTTGTTTATGTTTTTTTCTATTTTAAACTTTATAAAATGGCATACTATATGGAAAGCTCAGTAAACTTTAAAAAGAGAATAGATGTGCCGGATGGATTCCATAAACTTTTTTATTTTTATGAAGGATCAAATGACAAACATATACAAATAGTTAAAAAAAGTATGTTAGGCTTATATATAAGTTATCTACGCTTAAACAAAAAACACAATTTTCGAAAATGACCTCGGTCAAACCAAATATTTTTCCCTTAAAAATGTTTCTGTAATACCAAATATACATTTGAAACTTAACTAAGGCAATGTGTCTCGTGGTCACGACTTAGCTATCTCGTGGCCACAACTTAGTAACTCGTGGCCACGACAAAGCATCTCGTGGTCACGACTTAGCGATCTCGTGGCCACGACATAGTATCTCGTTGCCACGACATAGTATCTCGTGGCCACGATTTAGTTATCTCGTGGCCACGACTTAGTAACTCGTGGCTACGACCTAGTATCTCGTGCGCACAAGACAAATAAAAACACACACATGTCACCTTTGTGGCACCGTACTTAATTGTTGACTACTGTAGAAGTTCACAATAACATGAGACACTTCTGCCTCGTGCCTAAATTACATCGTCGAAGAGGATCGCAAGGTACTTGTGTGAGCACATAATGAAGGATTGTTGCGATTTCCGTCAATGGCCAATTCAGCTGAAAATGTAAGACCAGATGAATATGCAGTGGACGCCTGACAAACGCTAGCAGCAGTAATCTGCTGATTACATGTATAAAATATGTTTATTGATGATTTGCACATAACCAATTTACTAGAAAAATGTTTTGTTGTTGTCTTGTTTGTTCATAAGTAGTTAGTAAACCTCCTGCTTTTCGAGTTAATCACCAAATATTTTATCCAAATTGCAAATGGTGCTAGTATTGATAATGAATACAAGATTTTTTGTGAGTATTTCAAAATTTGAGATTCATTATTGTGAGAAAAGTCAAAATTAAGTTGTATTTTATTTGCTTTCAGAATAATCTGTATGATTAAATCTATGAAAATATCTATGAAAATCATTGTATTCTGATTATTAAAGATATTATATTAAGATTCGAATGAACCAAAATTGTATAAATTAAATGTGTGGAGAACCCTATTGAAGTATTTGTTGTAACACTGACTCTCCCGCAATATTTATGCTAACAATTTATATATCATGTTATTTTGATACTGCCTGATTCTGAAGCCTCATTCATTATGTACGAGTATTACTACCTCATGTTGTCATGTTTGCATGATCTGAATGAATAAATGAATTTAAAAAATGAAGACTTGAAAACTTTTGACATTGTTTTTGTTTAATCTAAAGCAATCGATACGGTCCGCGCTCTTAATATATTCACTTTCGTTATTAATAAATCCAGCATACAGTGCAACTTCATGTGACAACCGCGAGCGGGAAACAAAGATATTTATTGTTGCAGATTTGTGCCATTTCGTATTTTCGACCCTCGACTCCACCAAGCATAAAGTCGAGAATTATCTAGTTAAAATGGCGGAGGCGCTGAATGAAAACACACCAATAAGCGGGGTGCGCGGGACGAAAGTCGAGATTTAATTGTAAATGGCAGGACCGCGAATCGAAATATTTATTGTTATAGGGTTCTAAATAGCGTTCTGTTGATCGCGCCCCGCCAAATTGTTGCTCTCCGCGATTTGATATTTTCATTTAACTTGCCCCGCGGAAGGAATTAAAGGTTGAGATGGTGTCAGATTTAATAAATAAAACGTCGCATTGCGGGGCCGCGGATCGTTATTAAATTTAAAGCGGTGCGGTCGCGGTCGCGGAGCAAAAACACGCCATTGAGCGGGGGTTGGGGGCGAAGTTTAATAAACAAAACGTCACCGTGTGTGGCGCGGAGCGAGATTTTAGGAATTAAACGGCAGGGACGCGGGCGAAAACACGATAATAAACTGGGACACGAAATAAGGTTTTATTAATATACAAAAGGGCAAGGTTACGGAGCAAAAGCAAGGTAACTTACTTGAAAACTAAAACGGTAGGACCGCGGAGCGAAAACACGCTAATTAGCTGAGGCGCGGGGCGAAAAGTCTAGCTCTTTAAGAATAATTTGGCAGGGGCACGAACAACAGCATGCTAATGAGCGTCCTATAAAAATAAATATTTCGCTTTGCGACCCGCCGTATTACAATTTAATTTCGACTTTCTTTCCCGCGCATTTGCTAATTAATGTGTATTCGCTCCGCACACCCGCCCATTTTAACTTGTAAATTCTCGACTTTTGCTTGGTGGGGTCGCGGGGCAGCTACAAGAATGGCACAAATCAGCCATCATAATAGATATTAGTTGTTGCTAGAAGTTTTTGTGAATTTTGTTTAACTCGATCTTAAAAATCAATATTGAATATTAATTAATGTATAAAAAATTATGACATCATGACAGAACTTTTTTATCATCCAGTATGGTATAATTAAATATTTAATAAAGAGAAAAAGCTTTCAGAACTTTATTTTCCCCTCAGTGTCACGACTTATGTACATTATTATTTACATTAATTATTTATGTTGATAAAATAGTTAAGAATTCTATTTTAGAACTAATCAATATTTGCAATATTACTTAGTTTTTACCTGTATCTGGTAGAAATATCATATCATACTGTACTTTAGAAAGTACTGTAATATTAAAAAGGTATATGTTTGAGGCAAATTAAGGAATTTTCGTGTTATTCAAAGATTCTGTTTTTCATTTTCCTAAAGGGCATCATCAATTATATACTTTATGTGAAAGTATTTTGGACAAGAAAGTATTTGATCCAACTTATTTCAGTGATTTTTGCTAGGCTCTTTGAATTACATTTAGATTTGACTTTGCTAGAATTTGTTCACCTATTCGAATATTTTTGGAATATTTTACCAAAATACTTAAAGTAAACTTGTCCTTCGTCAGAAAATATGATAACACATGGCCTCGTGTTCTCAAAGATTTAAGGATCAAGGTTAATATCAGGATCAAATTAAAAAACTTAAGTATTTTACATTGATTATCCTCAATAGATTAAATATCTAATATTAATTTAAAAAATTTAATAAATAAAACAGGACTTGCAAAAGCAATTTTATGAAATGTTAGAATAAATTTCTTGTTATTTTTGCATGATACTGGCATTTTACAGTGGATCAAGATTGTGAGCATGTACAAATTATTTCAGATGTTGAATGCTGTGTAGCAGCCGTAAAATGGTGATCCTACCTTTATCCCAGTGTTGTCATATTTGTTTCGTCGTGATCATTGATTCCAATACTTTAAATGTTTAGGATTGTATAACGCTTGCTAGTGCTTAAACGGATCCTGCAATTGTCCACTATTCGTTGTAATTTATTTTGCTCTCGAAATATCCCCATCCCCAACCAATGTCCAAATGTTTGGAAAATACGTCTACAGATATAGTTGTTGACGTTTCTGATACAGTTTCACACTGTTACCAAATAAATAGAAATGCTGGTTGATCTATTGTTGCATTGCAGGTTAATAAATCATACATATGTTATGTAAATGAATGTTGAAAAAGGGTTTTCCCCAAATTTTAATTTTATTTCATTAGGGAACTCTAAACTAAATTTTTTTTATTTTACAATATACAAAAAAACATAGAAAAAAACAGGGAAATGAAAATTTTGGGGAGTGGCTAAAATTTTAAACAATTCCGTTACATTTTATGTAAAAAGCTGTCTTATAAATAGGGGTCAAAACCCCAGGTTTGCCCATTCGAATTTGGAGCTGACCAGAGAAAAATTAAAACACTTTTAGAAATTAAAAATGAAAAAAAATCAGTTTGCGTTTTTTTAAATCATCCCTTTATACAACCCCAGGGGGAAATTTTGGAGCATTTTGTAAAAGAAAAAATTTAATAAATTTTAATACTGCTTTTTAAACAAATTGAAAAAAAAATAACATTTTTGCGAGCCTCTTTTAAAATTTCTTTTATTAATTTTTGAATTCCAAAAAACGGGTTAATTTCCCCTTTTTTAAAATTTGTTCGGTTTTTTGGCCTCTTTTTTTTAAACATTTTTTGAAGGGGAAAAATAAAAAAACCAGAATAATTCGGGCACGTTCTTCCCAAACTTAACCCAAAGTATTTTAAAACTCTTTTGAGATTATTTTGTACACGCAACACATCACAATCAGCCCTGGGCAATATTATATTTATCATTGATTTTTTTAATTTTGTTTACATAAAACACTGTAAACCCTGCAATCGAATCTTGCCAATATTGATTACATTAATTTGAATTAATTAATTACAGCTAAAATTCAGTCAGAAATTATGATTACAATTTGATTGACATTGATTATTTTCAGATTTAACAGGAAACTATTATAGTTCAAAGGATGCCTTTATTTTACATGATACAGTTTAATTTTTTTTTTACATTTATAAAGTTAAAGCCTTCAATTTATACCATTATCTGGGCTGGACCAAAGTGGTCTTAATTGTGGGGTGGTCTTAATTGTGAATATTCTTATCATTGCTTACATACTTTATGACCATGGTCTGTTTTAGTCACTTTGTATGAAAAAAAAAAGTTTGTATTGTATCTTAAGCTACAAATACAATATTAATGACACTATAAAAGTACACTTTGATATCTGATGAGAAGAAAACATATTTCTGAAGAAATTTAACATTAAATTCTCTTTGGTCAGATTTCAATATCAATTATTATATGATATACACTCAGAGGCACTTATAACTCGACACTTACATTTTTTCTATATAAGGTAGTTATTTGTGAACAGGTTTTGTTGAACTTTGGATCATACAAAATTCAACATACTATACTTACTACTTTGAATTTTATTTGCAATTAATTGACAAGAAAATAGAAAAAATAACAAAACAAATATGCTACTGCAAAATCAAAAAAACACAAAATGGCTGTTAATATCGTAACAAAATGAAAAGTATCTGATTCTTACTAAATCTGTATCTTAACAAGTTCTAACACTGTGTCATGAAATGAAGAGTAGTTTCTCATGAAAGCTTTTGTAATATTTCTCCATTCCTGAATAAGAGCATGCTTAGTTCAGGCAATTCCTGCCTCTCAAGTCACCAGATCTAAACATCACACCTGAGGGCTAAATTGAACTCGCATGTAAGAAAGCAACCAGAAGCCTATTGCAATTTGCTGGAACTCAAGCAAGCTCTTGTTCAGGAGTGGAGGACTATTAGACAGATGTGTTTACGTTGTTATAGCCAATTCGGAGGACATACAAAGTGTTAGAACTGGTTAACATACAAATTCAGTAGGATTCAGGGACTTTTCATTTTGTTATGATATTTACAGTCATTCTGTGATTTTTCATTTTGCAGTAGCATTTTTGTTTTATTTTTTTCTCTATTTTCATATCAATGTATTGTAAATATAATTTTAAGTAGTAAGTATGATATGTTGAATTTTGAATGTTCAAATTTGAATAAAATCCGTCCACCAATAAACTTTTTATACAGAAAAATGTAAGTGTCGGGTAATAAGTGCCTCTGAATGTACATAAATCACCTATCAAATTAAAAATTAATTCTTCACAAAATAAATTTGCTGAAAGCAAAATTAAACCACTCTAAAATTTAGCTTTTCACCTGATTTCATACAATTACCAAATATTATCAGTTTTTCACACCTTGTGAAATTAAATGTCATGCAAAGCATTCAAGCAGATCATAACAACAAATTTGAGATCTTGATAGGTGTTGACTTTAAAGAGACATTATGCCCATCTAAAGGTATATAGAGAGTAAATGGCCATAATTCCTTTTAATTTAATAATTTACGTCACAATAACAATATACTATCCCCGGATCCAAACGAAATTTCTGTAAATATCATTTAAAATTTACCTCATACGTTCAGTTTATAAAAAGAGTGGGACAGTCTTTTTATATTTTAGGCAGATTTTAAATTCTATTCGAAACATTTTCTAATATCAACTGTTTGTCAAACACCATTTAAACAGCCAACCCTTTGAAATATCAGTAAAATCAGCTCAACTTTACTATGAAAATATGACCATAATGTCACTCTAATATCAGTGGTCCCAATAGTTGGGTCAAATTAAAAATAAAGCAAAGAATTTCGACTGAATCGGGTGGTCTTAAAAGTAGATAAGAGGTTGTTCTTAATTTTGTATCATGTAACAATTAACATAAAGAACCTTGTAAAAAGTAAGAATGTAGGAAACAACCCTACACCTCAAAATTTTATAGAGTGGACAAAACACCTGAATTTCAAAGAGGCGGGCTCGTAAATATATTGAGACTCTCCAACGGTTACCCATATTTACGGGCCCTCCAGAAGTGTAGTAGCCATTTTAGATTCTGAAGATAGTGCAAGAAACAGATACAGAAAGAAAGCCAATTCCAAAAGCTTTCTCGGTTCTTCATATTCCAGGAGCTTCCCCTGGTTTTTTAGTCTGCTAAGTATTTAAGCACTCATTTACGGGACCTCAATTTAAAGTCTCATCCGAAAAACTGATAAATAATTTAAATCGGCATGCCCGGGAATCAGGCGCACAATGTCGAGATCACAAATGTGACACTCTAACCGATTGAGCAATCTGGGCTGAGCATTAATTGTTGATGGTTTCATGGTGATTTGTATTACATGGAGAGAAAACGTTGACGTCATATACATTAATTCTTCTCAGCGATAACCTGTAAGTTTTTTTTCGTGAGATTTTCCGAGATAGTATTCCGCCATTTTGAATTTGCAAAATACAAATTATGACTATATCATATTTGCAAATACACATAAATGGCAACTAAGACGAAATATATACATTACATGTTCGTCATTTTAAAAGTCATAATCCTACATGAACTTTTTTCAGTCTGTTGCAAGACGGTTTGGTGAATCGGTAAAATTTCTTTCGTACAGTTAAGGATCTTACAATTACTTCATTGATAGGATAAGATCTTAATTTTGCATTTTTCGTAACTATAAGTATTTTTTGAAATTAATCAAAATCCTTATCTTTTTTTATTTTCTGATGAAAATATTGAAATATAACCGATTATCACGCCATCATCTTGACTACATACAAGAAACAAATCAATTGACGAAAAGTTTCTTGTAAAATGTAAAAAAAGAATTAAGAATCAGAGAGATGTCACTTTTTATCGGTAATACAAGATAGACTTAATGTACACTCATTCGGTAACGTAAAATCTCTGATAACTTTACCATCAAGATGGCGGAAATCGATCAACACCAAGGACCAATAAATCTTGCGCATGGGACTGTGGATTTTGGACGGGGAAAATTTATATCTGATTTTTCTTCTTAAATAAGGTCGTCAATGTAACTTTACGGGATCGGTGGCTTAGTTTTTAAGGTGTCTGCCTCTCAACCCAGTGATTATGGGTTCGAGCCCAACTCAGTTCTTCATATGACGCCAGCCCTGGTTGGTTCCAGGAAGCGGACTCGAATGCGATTAATATAAGTTGCAAGAACTTGTTTCGCAATTGAGCTTAATAAATATGTTTAAACCAATGTAATTTCCATTTGCCAAACACATTATAATATCATTATTATTATTATCATCATCATTCTTCTTCTTCTTCTTATTATTATTATTATTGTTATATTTTTCTCTTAAGTCAATGTTATTGTAAATATACGGGTATATATAGTCTACATGCATTTATATAATCGCAACAACAGTGTTCAATAGAACAATGATCAATATTCCTAATGATTCATTACTATAATGTGCGAACCATATTGAAAAAGAAAATCTTTGATAAAATGTATCCTAAAGAGGATGTGTACCCATAAAATGATAGCCGGGCTCGAATTACATAATGACCATATATCGCTTTCAGAAAAGCCGTGATCGTAGTAAACATACAGAGCCCTCGGACATTGGGTACCTGACATAGATGTCAAAAGTTTTTTATGAATTATGTTAAGTATATCTTATCATCTTTTCTAATAATAATAATAATGAAATACATGAGCATAAACCTAAGCTAAACTGTGAATTAATACAAACTTTGATTTTTCTATTTAGGGATACCAACCTTGATAAACATTGTGATTTCCAAATTTGATGTAAAACTTTGTATATAGATATAGATGTATACTTTGATATAATTAGATCTAAATTATTCAGTTTAAATCAATATACCGGTTATAACGTACGGCAGTATCAAATAATTTGTCGTTTTTGTTTTGCTTTTAATTACAACAAGCATCAACACCATTAAATTTTAATACATTTTCCATATATATCATATATGATACCGGATCCTGTAATTCCCTCAAGCATTATCTCCTTTCATAAGTGTATTCTTTTGGGACCCGTTGATATTCAAGAACAAGGCTAAAGTAATCATATTTCAATTAAGCAAATGGATCCAGCAAGTAAACATGGTATTTTTAATTTGATTTGACATAAAACGCAATGAATTATTTATTATTAATATAACACATTATCCATTTGTCAACGTTTACATGATGTATCCACCTGTCTCTACTCTCTGGAAAAAAACAACAACAAAAAACATGAAACGTTTTGTAAAATTTTAGATCCGTAACCAACAGATTTTGATCATCACTTAGAATATATATTAACTTTAATTTATATTAGCGAAATATAAACCCAATTTTTTCCCTTTCCCCAATTTGGGCCCAAAAAAATCAAAAAAACAATGGGGCTGATTTTGGTACACTTTTTTACTTTGCGTTGCGATGGGCGCCCAAACAAAAATTTTATATTTTTATCCCCTTTTCGTTTTGGGTCTTTGTTGGGGAAAAAAGTGAAAAAACCCCGCCACCCCCGGGGCGCGTTGTTTTTAACTGTCCCCTTGTTTTCCTGCCCTCAAAGAAAAAGCACCCCCAAAAAAGCCCCCGTTCTCGTGAGGTACTTTTGTCGGGGGATGTCCCCCCCCTTTTTTCGCTTGTCGGGCCATTCCTTTGAGCCGAGGCGACAATGTGCCCATCGCAAACAAAATTTAGCCACACGCCCAACGAAACCGTTTTGCATCCCCATCTTTAGCCCCGGGGAACGACATAAACGAAAAATCCACAACGCGCCTTTTAGCGCTTTGACGTACTGTCGCTAGCGACAACTCGATACAAAAAGCGTTCCAAATCATCCACCATAGTATTAAGTGTCATTTGCTTCACTTTATGCAGACAAATGTTGTAAAAAAGTCAATTGGGTATTGATTATATCACATACCCGTACAACAGCACATGTGCGTTAATATATGGTCTATTTAGGTTGGACTGTAAACGGTATTTTATGGGGTTGTTTTGTGTGTACTTTATTTTAATTTATTGAACAAAAGTATATCATACTGGATAGAGGCTTGTAAAATATTATACTTTTCAACTCCTTCTATGAATGCAGTTTTGACGCAGTAGTCATTCAATATTCTCTGTTAAATATTTAAAAGATTTTAATCAATCTTGGTGAAGATAACTTGCCTCGACTTGAATTCTGTACAACGTGTTACGTTCAAGTTCTTTTGTACTGAAACTAAAAGCATCGCATGTACCTTTACACAAATGTGCGACACGAATTTCCAAAGCAAATGCAGAAAGTATACCGAACGCATTGATAGGAATAAAAACAAACATTAAAACATGAAAAATTTGCAGATTAACTGGGTATGTTTATTAAAAGATAACGAAAAGAATGCGCATTATTGGTCAAACACAATTACACTGGGTTCAAAGCTTTTCTACCTTCAACACTTAAAGTGTTGGAATCAATAATAACGAAACGAAGGACCATAAAAATATAACAACAACTTTTAAAATTATTAATCACATAAACAACAGCGCAGGAGTTTAATAAAGCAATTTTATCAAAAAGAAATAACACGCGCTGAAAGAAAGTACGGAAACAAATCAGGCGCAATTTAGCTTAATATCAGGTACGTAAGCATTTATTTGTTGATGCCGTGTTAGAATCGAAATGAATTATCCAAATCGGTGATTTTATCGCTTGATATCGTTCGGATGCCCATCATTATATAAAACATTAAACAGTACAGACAATGCCTATGACAATATAAATTACGATCAAAATTTCATAGATGAGGATCTAGACAAAGAAACAACTATGTCAGAAAAAGATAAAGTTATTTTTAGTCAAAATAATTCTGAAAGTAGCTGTGCTGACTCCAAAGTGGCAGAAATATGTAAGTCTTGGTTCCAGAATTGTCAAACTCTACATGCTCTATGCTTAAGTTATTTTCAGAATATTTTTTTGACAGGGGCATACCCTTGAAGAAAAACTTTGATAAATATCATAGAAAAAAATATTCACAAATTATTCTAAATCGTTTTACTATATGGACTATAAAACATAATAAAATAACGGACCATCAGCATGGGCTCCAAAAGAATAAATCAACAATAGATTGCATTTGATTTTACACTCAATTATAGTAAAAACGCTGCCATTGAAAAAGAAATTAAATGTTGCTTTTGTAGATTTCGAAAAAATGCTTCAACAAATTAGAACATGCGTTCATTTTTAATAAACTTATACAAGAAAATGTAAGCTCAAAGTTCGTAAATGTCATTTTAAGCATGTATGGTGATGCTTACGCCGCAATCCGATATAATAAACAAATATCACACTATTTTGATTTAAATATCGGCATAAAACATGGAGACCCGAGTTCAAGTTTAATTTTCTTATTTTTCATAAACGATATTATAAACAATATCAATGCTAATATTGAAGGAATAATCAAGTTTGAAGATTTAACATTACAGGGTAAACATATTCATGTGACTTTACTTTTAATTTAAAAAATAGACATTGTAAACTCATTCAAATATCTTGGAATTAATTTTTTCAAAAACGGAAGTTGGTACCGAACAAAGAAAAACATTTCTCACATTCAATGCTTGCTTTACATAACCTTTTTACCGTATAAAATCAACTTGAACTTAAAACAGTTGATACATGCAAATTATTTGATAGCTTAGTAGGATCTATACTTAATTATCGTGCCGAGATATTTGGATACAATGGATGTAAAAATATTGAGTAAGTTCACTGTAAATTTCTTCGAAAAGTTTTATGTGTTCAAAAGTCAACGAATTTTGCTGGAATAAACGAAGAAATCGGAAGATATCCGATAGCGATACTAAGAAAAATTATAATTATTAGATATTGGATGAAAATCTTGAAACTTATTGATGATACAATTGTAAAAATGACACATAATTTACTTAAAACATATGCAGATAATTTGATAACATACAATGGTAAAAACTGGGCGTATCAAGTTAAATGTATATTCGATAACATAGGTATGTAAAATATATGGGTATATCAGGATATAAGTGAAATAAATTTTCAATATATTAAATAAAGAATAATAGACATGTATAAACAATCTTGGAATGCTAATATAAATAATTCAAATAGATTGTCAACATTTAGTACATTTAAACATAATTTTAAACAAGAACAATACCTTAATGAAATCAACAATAATGCACAAAGAATGTCACTTACTAAGATTAGATTATCAGCACATAATTTAGCGGTAGAGACTGGAAGGCATAATAATACTTCTAGGGAAGATAGAAAATGTAAAAATTGTTCCATGAATCAAATCGAAGATGAATACTATCTCATGTTAGTATGCCCAAAATTCTATGACCTACGTAAAAACATATTTAAACCATATTAATGCAGGCGGACAACACTACAAAAATTCGCAAATCTCATGATCAGTAAAAACACGAAACGCACGCTTATTATTTTGTGGATTTAAAGACAGTATTTAGAACATTTAAATGTTATTTAAACTTTTATATTAAACTAACATGCTTTGTATTATTTGTATTATGTTGTACATTGTAAATGTTTGTTTTATGCCTTATATCAATTTTACTTTTTAAACATTCACATTGTTTTTGTATGTGATTTATTCTTATGTAGTGAAACATGTGTCAATTTGATCGTAATATGAACAATAAGCAGATAACATATAGTAACATTGTAGATAACCATAGACCTAAAGATATTGTCAGTCTTCATATGAAAAAATCTTCAAAAAGGCTGACAAAAATTAATCGATTATCTCTTAGATGTAGTACAATGTTTCATATCTTAAAATGACCTTGACTTTCGAACTGTTTCCGTCCGTCAAAGTCATATAAAGGTAATGATAAGGTATGCTCCCAGAATGAGTCATATGAATTGTATCAATAAGAACTGTATGGGCTTAAAAGTAAACAAAGTAATAAATAAAGTAATGTTGATAGCTTCTAATCACAATATTTTTGCGGTACTTGTTTGGCACATGTTTGACGTTATTAGCGGATAAGAATTTGCAAGGAAAGGGAAACAAACGCGCACAAAATAACCTATTCACACTTGCAGAGTTTCTCGCCCCCGACAATACATTTCAGGATAATTGTGCACAATGATTATGTAAATATACATGTAATTTACCAAAATACATTCATTTTTCATATATTATTGACATTCGTCATATAATAAACTTCTCTGTAAACATATGTATTATATTTCTAGGGTTAGGAAAATCAACCGTGTCTCCACTTTTTAAAACACTTTTTCACTATTTGATGTAAAAATCGACCTATTAATTTTAATGTCGAAAGTAAAAAGTTATGGGTTGTGGTTTATGTTTATTATCAACTCCCGGGCTACGCCCTTCGTTGATATCATTTTCCTTTGGCATCCGAACTCGAAAAATCAGTGATTTTATTGAAACGATAAAATCTCAGTTTGGGATATATTATTTCCTTAAACAATGTTAAAATGGGGGTTTGTGATAAGAGGATTGTTATATTCGGTGTAGATTTCAATAAGAATTTAAAAAAATTGAATAAATTGAAATTATGAATTTATATTAAAAAAATTTCAATTCATTTCTGTAATTTAAAATTTATAAACTTATTTAATATCATTCTATTTATCACATTAAACCGCGGCACATGAAGTGGTTTAATAAAGCCAATTTTTAATTAAAAACGATATTACAGCTAGGGACAATATTACACTAGCTGGTTAATAACACTTTTGAATGGTCACGTCCCCATTTGCGCTTTTAAACAATTTCGTTTTAAAGCGCGCTAATTTGTTAGTGCCCTACAACAAAAGGGGCGTTTCAAAGGAAAAATGGACTCTTTTTTTAACCCACAGTTACCGTTCTTATTTTACATTATGTGAAAATTAGAAAATTATATTCGGGGTAGATTCAATACTAAAATTTATTGAACTCGTGTGAATAAAACAATATTATGCTTAGGCCCCAGAGGGGCTTCGCATAATATGATTTTACTTCCCAACTCCGTTTCAATAAATTTAGTTAATTTATAACCTACACTCAATTTCAATTTCCTCTATATACGTCATTGGGAACAATGTGGATCCTAAAAGTAAGTTTGCAAAAAAGTAAATACGTATCTGTGAATAGCAGTATAAAAATTAGGTGTTTCTGAAGTCAATTAACATATAAGAATTTCATCGTCATTTTGTTACAACAATTTTTAACACAGCTCAATATTAATTCAAGGGTTATACAATAAGTTTTAACATTAAAAAATTGTTTCATACGATTCCATATCTATATCCTGGGTTTGAATGTGGTCCCAACATCTATTTTTTATTTGATAATACAGGGTGTCACGTGGTCCGGATTATGTATGATATTTGAACGCAAACTTGTCCGGTTAAAAATATTTCTGTGCGAATACGAAGATATTGAAAATTGGGAGTCCTAATGCGATCATATGTTTCTGAGCAGAGGGATGTGGGGCTGTTACGTGACCTTTCTACACAAATGATATATTTTTTGAAAATTTGAATATTTCCTAATTGGAAGAAGACAAAAATATATATGGATGTATGAGACATCAACACTTAATCACTACTTCCTTTTTACTTTTTTTTGTTTGGTTACGTATACACAACCATTTATCCTTCCGCATTCCTGGAAGAAAGTGGTCTGACACGTGTTCAGTATACGCTACTCGTGAGAAGCCCACCATCTGGAATGGAGTTTATTTTTCACTTTCATGATGTTTCTTTTTGGAATTATTTATTAATTCATATTGATAAATTTATAATAATTATAAATATACTGAATAAAATACAAATCTTTGAAAGTTTCTGTTTTTGAGATTCGTTTTGTTATTTGACATCATATCATATCTGTTGAAGTAACTAACAATAATAATATTTTGACGGTTTAAATAAAAATAACATATCTTCAGAGAATGTACACATGATATTAATCTTTTAACATATATATTCACAGTGATCTGCTTTGTTTTGACTCAATTACTTGCCTCATAATAAAAAAAAATAATAAAAAAAACCCTCAAAATTAAATTCAGATTGGCTTGAAATGGGAATAAAAATACAGAAATACAGTACTTTTCTTTAATGAAATCTTTGACATTCTATTTGTATGTGCTAAAATAAAACAACAAAACTGATTTTTTTAAAACATCAATTCAGTGTACCATCTGATGATGTTCGGCGTTTTCCTTTTCATATAATTATGTAAAGGAACCTGGTAAAGTCATGCAATCAAAGCCGAACATTTTCAAATCCAAGCTTCATGAAACAGGACATATACGCATTGTATGACAAAACATGTTACAACTTGTATTCACATGATGTGTTCACAAAAGGATAATATTAATCCAATACAAGTGATTATAACAATACATTAACGACGTGAACTTCGTACATTGGTACATAATTTTTACAAATTCATATATTGTTTCTATTGACTGGAAATTGTTTAAGGACACGGCCCGGTGAATTTTCGTACTATTTGTTCTATAATAAATCAGTCACATTTGAGGCTTAATTCTGGATTCCACTGTTCTTGATGAATTATATACTGTCTTCAACTTTAAACATTTAAACTATCTAAGTCCAATGAGGCCCAAAATATAATAGGTTAGCCATCTACTTTTTTCAGAAATCTTCATTCTGTTGTAACACTGTTTAAATTCACCACTTTAAAACTCCTGACAGCTGGTGGGTAGTACATCTTTAATCCTTCCGCCAACAAATGAGTTCCTCGAGATAACACAAAAAACAACTTTTAAAGAAATCTTAAAGCGTCCATCAGCTTTTCGAAAGGTAAATATGCTTTCGTTTTGAAAATAGATAAATCGTTTCATTTAAGTGTCAAATCAAAATGATAAAGGTGTTAAAAGAAATTTAGCCGATGATATTACATATATATATCTAAACAATAAGGAAAATCCGCGACCGGTCCATACTCTTTATTTGTAAAAGTAAAGCGGAAGATTCTTTCCCCGAACTTTTATTTTTAGAAACAAACAGCACTGGCGCGTTATAAATAGTCTTGGGAGAAACGCTGTTTTAAGAATTAACCGTAAATTGATGTATTTCATTAAAATCAGAAATATTGAGTTTTAAACAGACATTATTGTTTTCCTTTTCCCACATAGTTAAAAGCGCATGCGCTCTAATATACATCGTTATTGAAAACATTTGTCCGCCATCTATGTAGAAAAAGCTCGACTTCTCACAGAACACGGGATGATTTATTGTGATTGATGTTCCCGAATGGTAAGTGGTACTTGTTTCACTGTGGATGGGGGCAATGCTCGGGGTTTTTTGCAGGACCTCAAAATACAATGCTGTTAGCTCAGAATCTTGAAGTTGTGGGGATCCACACTGTTTATGTTTGTGTTTCTGGTATTTCAATATAGACAATTAATTCAATTCTATGGTTTTATTCAATTTTCAGTTGTAATGTTAAAAACAATTAAATCTTGAAATAGATATTCATATCCGTTATTGAGAGTGACTTCTATCTAATTATCTAATATTTTTGAATAATATTTTGATACAAAATGTGTATTATTGTATTTTTATAATTTGTTTTACTGGATTCTTGAATTGACGTACACGTATCTGGTGTTATATATATACAAACAAGTTATTATGCGTTGAAATATTTACTGGGGTCAAAGGTGAATTGTGTGTGTGTTTTATTTCTGTGCGCATCGTAGATATATATATGTGGCAGAGAACTAAGTCGTGCAAGAGAAGTAAGTCGTGCCAGAATACATGCCGTACTTAAAGTGAAGTTGAATAAATGAGCCACTTCCTGAGGTACGCAGTACTATTTTGAGACATAATGAACGATTGTTGATTCCGTCATGGACAATAGCTGAATGGTAGACCGAGATTTTAAGTGGACGATTGCAAACGCTAGGCAGCGTAATTGTTGATAATGTATAAAATGTTTATAGATGATTTAAATTTACACTTATAGGAAATTTGGAGATATGTTGAAGATATTTTCAAAAACAACAAATTATTTTTCTTATTTTATAATGCTCTTCATAACTATTAATGAAAGAAACATTAAGAAAATCAAACCTTCGTTATATACAATCCAATTTTATTCAGTTGTTAGTCGGGCAGTTGGTACCCACGGGCCGGGATATAAAAGCTTGCACGATTTTGCTTCGCGGTCTCACATCCAACGGTATGATCGCACAAAGCAAGACACTCTATGTTTTTTTTTTTGGTAATTTTACATTAGTAAACCTCCATATTTTGAATTAACAATCAAATATTTGTTCCAAATTACCTGTTGCTGATGGTACTAGTTTTAATAAAAATACTGGATTTTGTAATCATTTGTGATCTACATTAGTTAGAAATGTTTTTTTTTTTTCTGAGATATCACGGACGACAAACCCTACTTAAAATTCACAGATAAAGTGGCACAGGATTATGTGACCACTTCCGGAAAATATGTCTGTACATTTTTGGTTCAAAGTGTGACTCAGCCATCAATTTATTCAGCAAGAGAGAGTACAACAACTCTTATTATACCTGTCAGAGGTTTTAGGCTTAAATTAGTATAAAGACATTGAAGGTATCTATTTAAAATGTTGTAAAATAACTTTAAAGGCCTAGAAATTGACCAAAAATGCTTTCAATTTTATTTCTTAAAATCTCTTTATTTTTAGGTGTTCTTTTAAAGTTTCCAACAAGTTATTCTTTGGCCAGATTCCTAAACCTCTTTGTTCTTCTTTTTGGCACTTTATACATTGACAGTGATAAAGTATTTTGTATGGAGATCCAAATACTACTTATATTACATTTTGCTACCTTTGTCTTTGTGGCATATCATTTTACATTTACCACTACGTCTGCACGTAACAAACATCTAACATGTTCCAAACCGGTATTGAAACGGTATAAAATTACGTTTCAGCTTTCTTAAGAAGAAAATATATATTCATTTCTGGGGCATAATGTGCCTTTAAATATTAGGCATACTACATTTTATGTTACTGTATATGGATAGTAAGGTGCTGAGAGGAATATTGTTCAAACTTTTTTAACCTTGATACAAACATTTAGATTGTAAAAACTCTCTAAAGTTATTACGATTATAATCGACAAAAATGGAAAACAGGGGATTGAAAATAATTAAACATATATTTTTTTATAAATTGTGCAAATCGACGCATGGGGAAAGACATATTTTTATTACAAGAATTACAAAATTTCAATGCTCTCAGAACCCAAACTGGAAAGTTTGGTTGAAACAGATTACCACGTAATGCAAAAGACTGTGTGTTGTTACAATGTGGAAATTAAGGAAAAGTACCATTTGTTATTGATATGTCCATGTTTCTTAGAAATTTGAAAAAAGTAACAGTTTATTAATACAAACTTCTTTAAAAGAGCTTCCATGATGAAATGTATTAAACTGAATGAGTAGTGGTAATATGAAAGTACTATGGTTAAATATAAAAAGAAATCATTATTTTACAGATGTTGCATTGTTTACTTCATCATCTTATATAGTCACGAGTACGAGTATGTATGTATGTAAAAAAATTGCATGTGTTTGAAATTTTGAGTTCATCAAATATTATCAAAGTTAGTAGAATTTAAATCAAAACAAAGATTTTTTTTCAAAATTGATTATAATTGATAAATGGAAATAATCAGTACATACATATGAAAAACAAAATTATTTCTATATACATGTACATGACATATCGCTTGTAACGGACGACTACATGAAATCGACATACTAAATTTAATTTCTCCATTAATCATATGCATTTATTGTTGGGAATATAAAATTTCGTAGAGCGTAGCAACTTTAACAGTAAACTGTGACTTTTGAACTTTTGCTGGATTTCAAAGCTTGTAAACGTCCCTGTTTAAACTAAATTTTAAGGTTAACGGTCCATGTTTACAATAGATAAGTTTACATGTTTCGTTTTTATTTTCGATAAATAATCAAAATATTTTCTCAATTTGGAATAAGACAATTGTGGGAAGAAACGTTGAAAACCGCTACATGTTGACAACTGGCTCAGGAGCTATTGAATATTATTACCGAAGCACTGTGAAGCAGGTTAGTTCTTTTTCATGGATTTTAAGATAACAGATGTTGTGGTCTTCAGAAGTGTCTGTTAATAAATGCAAATGCTTATTTGGGATTAAATTATTTTGCTGTTCTTCCCATAATTTCGTAAGAAAAAATTAATTTACGCTTTAAATGATCGTCTGTGATTTTTGAAAAGTTTTTGAAAATTATATGGACGTTCATTTAACTTTTTCATGGTCATAAAACAGTTATTGAGACGGCAAGTACAAATCTTCTCATACGGAATAAAGGTTTAGTCGGAAATGACGACTAAGAATAATGTTTTTAAGGACTTTAATTTACCAAAGGCTTGCAATAACTTTTAAAGGCACGCAAATTGTACTGCAAAAATGACAGGAAAGGGTGAGTGTAAATGATATTCTCTGTTACATAAAAGTCAATTATTTATTGAAAATTTATATTGAAACTAGATTTGTTTTGTTAATAGGTTATATTTCTTAAACAAATGAAACAATATAACATAAAAACCCAAATAATTCCAACTGTCATTTCTTCTTACCCAGCTTGAGATTTCCTTTTCATTTCCAGCCCTTGCCTGTCTTCTTGGTGTCTTAATTTCACTTCAGCCAGCATGTGGTAAGTGAAAACATTTATCATTGCATTATTGTTTATTGTTCTCGTGGGTTCCCCTTTTCGATTTTCACAACACGATCGTCAATGCGGGCTTAATAGTTGTATGTTACTTTAATTTTAGAATGTAAATATCTTAAAATGGTACGGATATTGATTAAAATTATTTTTAGTACTACTTATTCCATATTTAATAATAATATAAATATAATAATAATAATATATATATATATATATATTAGTAATGTAATAAATATAACACAATAAATACCGTTTGATTCCCCGTTTACTCTCTCCTCACAACGTGGAATATATAATGGAATTTCGAAATTGAATTTTTGGATCAGTTCTTTATAGTTATTTTAATAATAAGCAATGCACTGGACTCCTTGTAGCCGAAAGGGGTAATCAATCGTTTACGTAGTATTCCATGAACATGCTTATTAAGAAGTGTGGTTAAAAAGGAGTAGTAATTCAGCTAAGAATTCAATATATGGAAGAAAGGTTGGTAATACGCAATAGAGATTATCGAATTGCTGAGACATGAAGTAAATTTGTAACAGTCTCTCTATGTTTATATTCATTTGTTTTCTTTCACAACTAATATTAATTAAGAGATGTTAGATAACATATATTGAAAAGCGATTGAGTGACGCATAGTTAACATTTCTTTGCTGATTTATTCATAACTTTGCTACATACAATAATTGCATAAGAAGAAATAGATAACCTTGTGTTTTACATACCAATTTAGATGCCTAGAATGTTTACTGCAAGCTATCGGTGGATTGTCCTGGATGTGTTCATAAATACATTTGTTTGCGCTCTGGAGAGGTTGGAGTACTTTACAGTAATGGTGTTTTGTTGTTTGGATTTAATATGAGCAACAATTTTATATTGAATTAAATAAAAACATTGAGGTTATTTTAATTTGGTGTTTAAGTTCTGTCTTTAAAAAACAAAATATTGAAATAATGTTTATTTTTATAGTCTTGTTCGACGGTATCTGCTCAACCGACAGCGAAAGGAACTGCAAGATTTAGTATGGGATGTATACAAAATCAGGTATTTGAGATGGGTTTTTTTTTGCAATAGTTTACAACCTTACACCATGTTAATGTAATCCTGTACGACTGGTTAATGCAGACGAGCTTGATATTAATGTTCGGTCAGGTACTCCAAAACCACAAAAGTGCATGACAGTTATCCTGTCTTTATCTGTGACGGAAACTTCGTTCTTTGAGCATATGGTTTTCTGATATTCTTGTCTTTTCCCTTTTATCAGATTTAAAATTGTGCCCACTAACTACTTGTGCCCACTAACCTTTACATTGATAAAGTATAATTAGTTTAAAGACAAACCAAAAATAAACACTAAATAAAAATTAAATGAAGGTCGGATTGCATTTCTGCATTTCAAATACCATGTTTTCAATTTTAATCATCAATACTTTATAAAAGCTACCATAAGCAGTATATTCCTTTTCTCACACAGTCATGCAACATTAATCACATTTAAGATGTAAATTTGTCAAGACGATTTCTCGGCAGTCACTGACTGGATTTCATCGAAACTTCACTCTTCCAAACAAAAATGTTGTGCAGATTTAAAGCATATTCCAGTCATGTTATGTTCGTTGAGTATTTTTATAATGCATTGGTTATTCTTCAGAATACAACATTTAACGGATTTGTGTTCAAAGTGTTCAGAATGTTAGTGAAAATTCATTTGTTGAAAGTATTCACAATGTTTGAATACATTTAAGTGATTTGCAGTAGTATGCAGGAACTAAAACCCTATGCTATATAGTTAACCTAATGATCACATTTCTTCTTTTATAGATTTTCTTGAAAAGAACGCAAGGAACAATATCTAAAGAAATCATGTAGTTTAAAAAAATACATAACAAAATGCAATCTGCTGTTCAATAGGAATGCATAGCATAAATATTTAAATGTTGTTAATCGGTTTGTCCCTCTCGAAAATTTAGCTATTTCGCAGTGAACGTTACCTTTAATTTATTCAAACTTTGTAGAAAGCGTCATTAAATTATTGAGTAGAATATTCTTGTTTCTAAGTTGTACCCCTTTCCTACATTTGTATTGTTTTCATAACTAATTTGACTGTTACATACTTGACTCATAAGAAGTGTACGGTTTACTTTTTGAAATAAGCAAATTACACAGTAAAAACGAAATATGCATTATGATGAAACAAGTGCGTTTTGCTTTGCATATTTAAAACATATAACCGGGTCATATCATCTGCCCTCATACTTAACTAAGGATTTGTCTTTATCTAATATAACTGTTTCTTCAGCTTTGTTGAAACACAAATACTGCTGGTATAGCCGTTGGTAAAAGGCAAAGCAATCATTGTGACGAATGCTGCTCCTCAGATCATTGCAATAGTGCTCTTTGTTCCCATCTACAACGTAAGTAACTAGTTGTTCTATTAATAATCATTTTCCGGTCAACTCAGAAGGTGATTATTGAATTGTAGTTGTTCGTCCGTGCTTGCTTCCGTCAAGACCAATAGGTCCAATGTTTAAAAGTATCAATGTTTATATGCGAAATCTGTGTGGTTTTTTAAATGTCAGAGAAACTACACAAAGATGTTTTGAACTCGAATGATTTTCTTTGAATATTTCCATTTAAAACCGTATTTAACATCAGGTACAGTTAGATTGTCATATACTGAAAACAAATGTTCAAAAAATTTAAGCAAAGACGTACTTAAAATCCATTAAATTCCGACATGATATTGTTATTTCATAGTCTCTTGTAATTTTTAAATAGTTTGTTTTAGGAACATATTTATTACAAGTGTGCAATATTTAAGAGAATGAATGTGTATCTAAATAAGGAAATAATTCATTTGATTTGTTGAGGTATGGGTCTGGAAGAAAACATTGTTCTATTCAATGACAACTTTCAGAAAATCTTTATTTTAGATAAACATATCTCACAAGTTGCAGCTCTAATTAAATTTAGATATTTAAAATAATCTCGATTCATCGACAAATTAAATTTTGTGACATATTTCAATATCATTTTGTACAAAAGAGCATTTTTGCTTGACAAAATAAAAAAGCTTTATGTCATGATTGGCATTACCAAATTCAACTGCACTCATATATAGCTTTATCATACTTAAACGTTTCAATATGCTTGGGGAATATCATTTCAAGAAATTTAATTATTTTCCAACCACAACTCTTTGCATCTTGGCGGAAGCGTGTTTCTTTGTGTATGTAAGAATCGCAACACAGCTCTGTCAAAAATTACATGTAATGTTATATAAGCAAAAATGGTAGACAGTTTTTGGAACCGGATATACAGATATTCAAAATATAAAACAGTGATCGTCATGCAATTATTAATAAATAAAGATTATGCGAAAACTAACCCGCCGGCTTGAATAGCTACTCATTTACACGTTCGTTCCTCATACACAGAGGAGCATCTGCAGAAAAACAAGAATGTCGCCATATTACCTGTGTTAGTGCGATGTAAAATCCAACAAAAACATGGCCCTTGCAGAAAATTTGATTTACAATTGTTGTTTATTATTTTTGTAACACTGATGATCTGTACAGGCGAAACACGTCTAAATGTGAAAAGAGTCAATGTTTAACTTGTTTCAATCATTGTCATATGTTTAACTTTCTTTAAGCGTCTGCATGTGTAGATGACGAAACCGCAGATTGTGCAAAGATGCATTCCCTTTTCCAGATATGTAAAGATATTCAACATGCAAAGCTTGTATGTCCAAGATTTTGTGGCCTTTGTAACGTTGGTGAGTTGAGCTGATTATCTAAAATATATTTTATTTGTAATATATCCTAAATTGTTTATGGTTTTGATTTGGTTATTGCATATATTGGCAGTATGTGGATTCCACTACAAAAATAGCGCGATCGTATGGAAACAAATAGTCAGTTTTTACGTGTAATTAAGTAAATTATTTTTATTATTTTGTAAACAGGCATTGTTCAATAGTACAAAATTACACAATAATGAATGGCATATTTAGACGTATTGAATGACTAAATATACGACAACACGGTTATACATTTTAGCATATGTATTTATTAACGAATGTATAAGAAATAATTATCACATGCCGTCGTTTGTTTTTCGTGAAATATATCTATATTTTATTCTCTTTTTTACTGATAATAAAATGTAACCAATACATTTTCAGCGTTTTTCAGCGTTTCTACCGATATATTTTTTCCTGATCCAGTCTTATAAATTCAGCCTCAGTTTCATTTTACAAACGCAAATAATCGATATAAACCCTTTATTGTACCTTATGTAACTTCCACAAAATCAAATTCATACCAAATAATAAGTGTATTAAGTTTAGCCTCGTTTTCTTTTACAGAGTCCAAAAATCCCTATCGAATTCATATTGTACTCGATGAAATTTTTGTGTGAAATTAAGAGTTTACAATACATTGTGAAGTTCAATTGTAATAATTGCTATATTATATATTTGGACTCGGCTAGCGCGTGATTGAATGTAATTTGGTACCTCGTCCAACAAACTCAACAATATATAATAACTCCATTTCATTATATTCGTGTAATAAACAATCGGCGTATAAAACGCACGTAAAACGCCAGAATAAACCTTCACCACTTGTCTCAAGTTTAGTTTATATTTGACTTAACGACTCTCGCATTCGTTGTCATAATGTAAAAAACTGTCCATAATTTTTAGTTTTATTTACAGTCTGGAGCTTACACTTCCTTCGACATGCAAAACTGCTCTTGATTACATTTTGGTTTTTAAGTATCCTACGAGCAATAACTGTAACTGTAATGAAATGAGTAAAAATCAGCCCGAGCAATAAGAAAACAACAAAGCGTTCGTAAGACAGCCGTTTAAGACATTCCATGTTTTCCTAGTTGTTGAAATTTTGAATGTTTACACATCTGTCAGCATTTATTTTTGTCTGTAACAACCCTCAAATAAGTTTTCTTTCTAATAAATAGATGTAGGTTTATCAAATCCAAATGAGATCCCCACGAATAACACATTTGATCGTTTTCCTCGCGTGAAATACACCACTTTTGAAAATAGCAGTTGCGTAAATTACAACATGATAGTTCAATATCAACTTTTTTGCAGAAAAAAATGCCCGGCATGTTGTAACTTTTTCTTCTTCTAGAGTTGTTTGTTTAAATTATAAATACCAGCGATCTCTTGTTTTTTTATTTTGAGATTTTATATTTAAGTAAATATTCAGGAAATTTCATTAAGCTTGTTTAAAGCATCAAATAAAAAAGTGTGTTTGTTTGTTGTGTAAGATGTTATTTTGTTTCATCTTGTCAACTTCAAAAACAGTATTCTCACACGTGGTTATGCTATTCGTGAGAATACTGTTTTTAAAACCTACTCTATGAAATAAAATTTCATCTTACACAAAAAAACAAACAAACATCCTCCATGTAATTACTTTATTTTTATTTTATACTATTAAAGTTGACGGTAATTGGGCAAACTGGTCAAATTGGTCTTTGTGTGATGTCACATGTGGTAATGGAACGCAAGTTCGAGCTAGGACCTGCACAGATCCTGCACCAGCGCATGGAGGGGCATATTGTAGCGGTCCTCATTCACAAAATAAACCATGCTTAAAGGACGTATGTCCAGGTATAACAGAAATAACACTAAGTTTTGTTATAAATTCTTTTTAGAACAGTACAATAAAAACATTAGGTTGCTTTTTATTCATGTTACATAACAGTTACTTTTTATTCCATAACTTTTAAAACGAAAACATCGACCTTTCAGCATTTTCAACCCGAAATTTTCAAAATATAATTCATTAATTCATGATTAGATCCAGTCTTTCAATTTATCTCTTTTTTATTTCATGAGTATAAACAATCCGTATCAAAATGCAACTTGTACTCTTTTCCAAATGTTCCCTGACGGAACAATATTGTACTCGAGGTAACTCTTAGTTAAATCAAGTCTCAATTCTCCACTACATGACACCTTCATTGCTTCCAAAACGTCTACCACACAACTTAGTTTTCAGTTTAGGAAACAGGTAAAAGTCAGAGGGGGCCATGTCCGGAGAATATGAAGGATGGGGAAGAATTTCCAAGCCTCAGTTATTGCAATTTTGAATGTATGAGCAGGCACATTATCTTTCAGGAACAGTCAGTTTGCCCCCTTTTTTACGCGCGATTTCTTGACGCAAACGTCTCAAATCTTCTACATAGTATGTACCGTTTATGGTACGTCCTTGCTCAAGATAGTCAATCATGATTATCCCCTGTCTCAAAGAATTGAAAGTATCATATTTCCTGCTGATGGCAGCCTCTAAAATTTCTTCGGAGGCGGTGGGCCAGGGTGCTGCCACTGCATGCTCTGTTTTCTTGATTCTGGATCGAAGTGATGAACCAATATTTCATCCTGAGTTACGATCCAGTAGATAAAATCAGGTTCATCCTCGTAGCGAGACAAAAGATATCTTGAATTGTCAAGCCTGTTCAGTTTCTGGTCGTCAGTCAACTGTCTAGGGCTCATCTAGCGGAAACCTTTGACATGCTATAGGCATAAGTCAGAATTGCCTGAACTGAACCAAAGCTTATATCCGCTACCTAGCAATGTTTCGATGATCTCGCCTTCTGTCGCACATGACCATAACGTGCACACCTTCGGCAATTTCATCGTTAGTCGCCCAGGCCGCTCATTATCTCCAAAGTACTCCCCGCCCCTCTTAAATTCACCAGCCCATTTTACCCAGTACTATAGGAAGGGGGCTCCTTTCCAAGTGTATCCAAGAAATCTTAATGGATTTACTTGAGGGGACATACCTTTCATACATGTACAAGGTACTTAGTGACAACTCTGATTTCAACGTTCTCCATTTGGTCTACTGATCAAAGTGTTTTTATGTAACTTAATCTGTGTAAAACCGCGTGTAACTCACTCGGTCAGTAATCTTCAATAAGATATCGGTATCGACGTATCGTGTCTGAATGTTGTGGCTAGAATAAATCGAGTCGAGAACTTTTTTTTATCATACCTCTTATTGTTCAATGTAATTAGCAATAATTACTTATACATTATCAAATTCAAAGAATACATATTACTTCAGTCAATGGAGGTTGGTCAACTTGGTCCGTCTGGGGA
Organism: Ruditapes philippinarum; assembly: GCF_026571515.1. Lineage (NCBI taxonomy): Eukaryota > Metazoa > Mollusca > Bivalvia > Venerida > Veneridae > Ruditapes > Ruditapes philippinarum. Next base: position 166,366 of record NW_026860652.1, on the reverse strand, counting down.
GCCTGTTCTTCAACATGCGATATTGGGATACAGAGGCGTGATCGTTCATGCTCAAACCCTTACCCTTCACGGTTTGGAGACCATTGTTTCGGGGATTCTCGTGATGACAGAATATGTATTACTCAGCCGTGTGCAAGTATGTGAACTTAAATGAACCTTCTAAGATACAGTATTCAACTTGTAAACCTGTTTCTAATCTGTTTTATTGAATCAGACTCACTGAGAAGAAAAAAAAACTGGAATTATAAGCTGATTTTGTCCAAAAGGAAAACTTATGAGCATAGATAGAAATGCTTTTTATCACATATCCATGCCGTTTTCTTTACTCTGTGAAAATGGTATTGCACGGTTGTGCATATATTTTGATTTGCCTTATACAAACAAAGTGTAAAGACGCGCTAAATGTTAGCGTTATAATACAGGCGCGTAAATGAAAAATGACTCTTTTTCATTTTAAACAGTCTTTTTATGTGATAGATAGCATATTAAATTCGTGTCAGTTCGTTAATGTATTTAATGAATTAGTTCAATAAAATAATATTATGCTCGCCAGAGGCTTGCATAATTCAATTTTATTAAACTCGTTCGTAACTTTTATAATAAAATTTATTAGTTACAGCTTTATGTCATTTAATAATATATTCAAAATAATTGCATACATAATGTTATTTGTAAGCATAAGCAAGCATTTAAACGAATGAAAAATGGACACTTTAAGCCACAAGACCTTTTATATTTTACAGCATATCTCAATGGTCAAGTGGTCAACTAATCAAACTCGGGTTTTTGTGGTGGTGGTGGTAGTAATTTTCACCCCGGAGCACGGCAGTTAGCCGCATTAAATCGGGTGTTCTTGTTTCTTAATTTGTTTGTTCATTCTGTTTAAAGTTTATCAATCGCTGGGCAAGATAATGTTGTAGTTAAGTAAAATGGAATAAATAATTCAATATGTTTTTTAAATCAGATCAGTGATCTATAAACAATTTTTTGATTTGTTAAAGATGGAGGATGGACAAGCTGGGATAACTGGTCTACTTGTACGGTTACATGTGGAGGTGGTATAAGGTCAAAGTCACGGTCATGTACCAACCCAAAACCATCTGTACTTGGACAATATTGCAACGGAATACCGTTGCAAACAGAGCAATGTGGAAACAAAATTTGTCCAGGTAACATATATATTATGTTATACATTTTAACGTGATCTTACTGCTTAAAGCAACTATCCTTACATTAGGCGGTCTTTTTATTTTAGATAAAATGTCTTATAAAAGTTAAAATTGTATCACACGCTTGTACATTTTTAAGGACTAGAAGATGTATGCATGTCTTGTCCGACGAGGAACATCTACTTTAAGTATTTGAACGCTTACCAAACGGAAATTCGCAAAATTTATGCACTCGCCCTGATTTCTTTGGTATGTACAAAATGTAAACGCGTGAAGTGAAAGCGCGTAAGTACAACAGACACTTTTTACGGTCACCGTGTATAACAATTGTATTAACATATTGTTTCAGATCACATATCAGCTTTTTCCGTTGGAAACCCTTACAACTATACCGATAAGCTTACATTCTCCAGAATAATATACCAACATGGGAACGACTTTGATCAATCAACTGGTACGTTCACTTGCTCAATTCCTGGAATCTATCACTTTTCCGTAACACTTGTTAAAAAGAGAGAAAATTCAAGAGTAGACCGGGTTTTCTGCGAGCTTTCTAAAAATGGTAGATCGCTAACGCATATCGAAGTGGACCCAACAGATGACGACACTGACAAAGGAAGTGCAGCTGTTTCTGAGTCTATGGTTATTCATCTAGACAGGGGTGATAAAGTTTATCTATCTAGTTGTAATGGTCAACCGAGTACTTATATGGCGTATTGGTCTTCCTTTACCGGGTTTCTACTTCATCCGGACAATTAACTGTCACTAATTACTCTTCTTTATAATATTTTCAAAGATATCAATATTTGTGTGGTATAGAATTCCGTTTTTGTCCATTTATTATCCTTCAATATATAATCTGATATGTTGTACTATCAAAAAAAAAGAAAAGAAATAAATTTATCTAAATTCGATGAAAAACTGTTTCTTTCCTTTATTTTGTATGCAATGATTGATTGTTTACGTTTAGGCTTGATAATTTTCTGCATTACGACCTCACAAAATATCAAATATGTTGTGCGTTATTTTTCTACTTGTGCATTTTTTTTGTTGCCACATAACATAAGCAACTCCTTTTATTTACTGTATTAATCTAGTTCTAAAGATAGGTTGGAAATGAAATAGACTTCTTTATCTTCTTGCAAAAAAAAAAACAAACAAAAAACAAACAAACAGCAACGTAACATGACAAAACGCACAATGGCTTCTTGTTTGTAACTATCAATGTTGAGTATCTGGGATTTTGTTTTGAGTCATCTAATTTATGTACATTAGCAAGTATTGGATTATCCTTGACTCGGACGTTCGCAAAGAAACCACGTTATTAGCTGAGAAAACAATAAAAACAACTCTATTTTACATTGAAAACGTTTCGCTAAAGGAAATAAGGTTTGGCAGTTTTTTCCCATGGCTGTATTAAGAGAACTGAAACTGAAATTTATAACTAATGCCTACCGATATGGCTGATTTAACTCTTGACATTCGGAAGTGAATCTAAATCCAGACATATATTACGCTCCAGATATCCCGAGATTAATATGTTTATTAAAATATCATAAATTGAAGCAAATGCACAACCCGTTTGCATGCATGGAGGTATACGCTTTAACTGAACGCCTATCAGACTTTCCTCGGAATATTGAACAACGGATCGTACTAAGCTGTGCCAACATAAATATCACATATGCACAGACTATACCAATAAACGAAATGTTTTGTTTACATACACATTCATAAGAAAAATAGCTTTCTTAGGAAACAATTACAAAGTAGCTTAACATTTAATGTCTAGTTACTAGATTTACTCAAAACCATGAATAACATTATAATTATTGTCATTTTACAAATATTTTTAAATTAATGCAGATCTCATAAAAAAGTCCGGATAGTCGGAAGTGAATTCAAATCCTGACGCAAATGATGCTCGGAATATCGAACGCTTAAGGGCATTGAGGTTTTTTGACATGATGGGACAAAAATTATTTTTTATCGATAAATGTACAATTTGATTGAGGTTTGGACCTCTAATCTTTGTGCAAAATTTAAGATTATTCACGCACGTTTTTCCAGAATAATTATTTAAATTGTAAAAAGAATGACTCAAAATGAAAAGCGTTTAAACACTTTCACTTAAATCGGGCTAAGAAAGGCATAATTTCAATATATTTCAAAGAATATTTCTTAACTGTCTTTAAATATAGTGCCCAAGCTCATTTATGTAAGAAATTCGAATGTTATGTTTTTGGGCTTTTAAACCTCAGTGGAGTCCCTTTCATATGTATATTTAAGTATGAACAATTGACATTGTATTTTGAACAAGAGACAGTTTGCTGGCAAATGCCAAGACAGTAGTAAATCAAGATGAACAAGTGTTTCACAAAAATCAGAGTCCTGAACTGCAGAAAAGTAAGTTAACTTTGAAAAAAGTATTTACCATTTATCCAAGGCTTTCAGATACAAACCATGGTACAACAAACCATTTACAATTACGGATTCGGTCTTTGAACTGAGCTACACTAGTAAACAAAATGATAATCATAGATATTGCAAAGACGTGAATATTTTAAATTTCAAAGCTTTGAATGTCTTATATCTCTGACTCTTATAAGAACACTGAATATATAATCAACACAAAAAGGGACAAACTATATTGACAGTGAAGAAAGGACATATTCTATTATTTGTAGTAATTTTGATTTACCGTTAGTAACCAATTAATGAATTTTAAAATGTAATTCAAGTATACAGAATAATAAGCATTGCTTCATAATAAATAATTGTTTAACATCAAGTTTATAATTTATCTCATTAACTTATTATTTCATGATCATTTTACAAAAAATGGTTGTTTCATTGAAGTCTCATGCTACGCATTGTCTTTGTAACCACGTACTCAATCTTAAATTTCCGGATTCTGCCGACCCCTTTCAAACTTCCAAACAGAATGTGGCACATTTCCCCTCCGGCACCCCCATGATGTATCTATCTGATTAAAGATGGCGCCAAAAAATGATCACTTTTTCTTAAACGAAAACAAGTGTTTGGTGTCTAAATAGGGCATTGTCCCCTTTTTAAGGCCTCAAATGGGGGTGTTGAAAATGCGTAAAAAGACGTCTAAAAGGGGCGGGTGATAAGGCTTGAAAAGAAGTCTATATGAGTAGTGGGTTAAAAGAAAATGATGAAAAAGTATCGGAATTACCAATATCGAGCTTTTCCATGATTAAACATGGCAGTAAGAAAAATTGTCGTTTGCGGCGATTTTTAATGCAAAGCAACTGAAATTTCCGGACAAAAATCGCTTTTTAATAAAGAAGAAGGATGAGATTCATTACATTTAAAAATATGTGTTGAAAAAAAGGAAAATTATACTTTGAAAACAATATACTCTCCTTAAAAAATTAAACTGAAATGATTTATACACTGGTGACATTCAAAACATTTCAGTGTCATGTTTAGTTTGTGAGTCACCAAAAAGTGTACATGTTTGTCGTCAAATGTATGACGACTCTAACCCAAGCAAACATAATTGTAACAAGCAGATGTTATCAATTTAAAAACCTTCAAGATAAAATTTTTTGGGAGAACAATTAGCCAAAAATCTTAAAGTAAAGCCACCGGTTATTATGGATATAAAATTGGTCTAGGCCAAATTAGAAAAATAATGTAAAATAAAAGGGGGATTAAAACCGCCGAAATAACATGGAATATAAAACAAGTATATAAATAACTCAAACCGAAAGAGAAAAAAACAAAAACGGTGAGTAATAGTGAGTGATAATGATAACACATGGCCTGCCGGTTAACTCGATATGCAAGCTGAGTTTACTATTGCTATCCGTTTATGTACATCTATTGATAAAGGGAAACGAAAATTGTGAAATTCATGGCCCCTGCCCCTCCCCCCCCCCCTCTTGGACCTGATTAATGGGGCTAAAACCATTAAATCATGTTTTCTTGAAAAATCTTTTTCTTTACTCTTGGGCATTAAGCAGTCACTGTTGAGAATTGAGCCGCAGATAAGATCCAGATAAATCAAGTTTATGCATACAAACTCAACATCTTTCTGTAGGTAATGTAAATAGGCAATTAAATTATAATTATAACAAATACTAATTTACAAATACGTTAATTCAGATGGATTTATTTTCAATCTTTATTCGTATTTTTATACACAATATAATAGTATTGTAATAGTCAGGATTGTATTATGATTGAACTTCTAACAAACTATACAATATAATGTATGTTATATAATATACACAAACAAGTAATTATGCAGTTGATAACTAACTTAACTGTTGACTACTGCAGAAGTACACAATGATATGAAACACTTCTGCCTCATGCCCAAATTTCATCATCCAAGAAGATCGCCAGAAACTTATGTGAGCTTATAATGAAGGGTTCTTGTGACTTGATGTAATAAGCTGAAAATCTAGTGGTCAAACCAGACGAATATGCAGTGGACGTCTGCCAAACACTAGCAGCAGTAATCTGCTGATAACCTGTATAAAATATGTTTATAGCTGATTTGCACTTTATCTGTATCTGGTAAAATATCATATTGTAAAACACTCGAGAAAAATACTGTTTTTATAGTTATATGTTTGAGGCAAAATAAGGAATTTTCACGTTATGTAAAGATTATTTTTGCATTTTTCTAAAGGGCATCTTCAATTACAGATTTTATGCAAATTTTAAAGTATTTTGGACAAGAAAGTGTTTGAACAAACTTATGTATTTTAGTGTGTTTTTTCATGCCCTTTGAATTACATTTAATTATGCTTTTGCAATTACTTAATCAACTATTCAAAAGAAAACTTGACCTTCGTCAGAAAATATGATAACACCAGGCCTCGTGTTCCCAAAGATTTAAGGATCAAGGTCTATATCAGGATCAAATTTAAAAACTTTAATATTTTCATTGATTATCCTCAATAGATTAAATATCTAATATTGATTTGATAAAACAGGACTTGCAATAGCAATTTTATGAAATGTTAGAATACATTTGTTGTTATTTTTGCAACATACGGGCATATAACAGTGGATCCAATTATTGATTCTGACCTTATTTTGATCTGAATAGTTTTGTATTTGTTTTGTTACTTGTTGATTTTATCCCAAAATAGTTCGTTTTTTTTTTTGCAAATAAGCATTTTTAAAAATTTTGAATATTTACCATTTAATGCAAGCAAAACACGATTCATTTAAGTATCATGATTAAATAATGAAAATAAAATCAGGATTAATTGATCTTGATCCTTTCTTAGTAAACATGGGGCCTGATTCTAACCACAAATTTCCGTAAGCTAGCTGGATAGTGCCATCATATGAAAGAATCAGAAGTCTCTATCCAACCCAAAGCGGTACGGGTCAAGTATTTAGGACTACATTGACGCCATATAACATTAATGTAACGAAGTGTAAAACCAAAACAAAAAGAAGGAGGTAGTATCCTAGTTTGAAGAGGTAATTAAACGCTGACCGACTCAAAACTTATACCGGCATTAAGTCAAACTGCCAAGTTTACAAATCAAGTATCGATTTCAATTCAAGATTATGAGCTTGTACAAATTATTTTAGATGTTAAATGTTGTGTAGCAGCCGTGAAATAGTGATCCTACCTTTTTCCCAGTGTTGTCATATTTGTTTAGTCGTGATCATTGATTCCGATACTTTAAATGTTAGGATTGAATAACGCTTGCTAGTGCTTGGGACTATACCCAATAAATGGGGCCTGCAATTGTCCACTATTTGTTGTAGTTTATTTTTGCTCTCGAAAGATCCCCCCTCTCTCTCCAGATGTTTAGAAAGTACGTCTACAGATATCGTAGGTGACGTTTCTTATACAGTTTGGCACTGTAACCAAATAAAACGAACTGCTGATTGATCCGTGGACAGATTTGGAACAGTTCGTAAAAAGAGAATGTTTTATAAGTTTAACACTGCATTTTCCAACAAGATGAATAAAATAACATTATGCGAGCCTCTGGCGAGCATAATATTATTTTATGCAACGTGTTCAATGAATTCAGTAATGAACTCACACGAATTTAATAATCTATTTATCTTATAACAAAAACACCGTTTGAAGTTAAAAAGGACCATTTTGCAAATGACTATAGTATGACGCTAACATGTAGCGCGTCTTAACCTATGTTTGTATAACGCAAATGACGTCACGTCAGAATATATGCACGACCGTGCTAAACCATGTTTACGGAGACGCAAAGTGGCACGCCATTGTGATAAAATGCGTTCAAAACTGTTAAATAAAATGTTTCAATCAAATTTCGCGCTTTAGGATGTTAAAAACTACCACACTTAAAATAACAAAACATCTCTCCAACAATTATTTTTCAACATTTATCATTGTGCTTTTGTCAGTAACGTTTCTGTTTCTGAGAGATCACGGGCAAAATACTCTACTTAAAAATCACAGATACAGTTGCACAGGATCATATGACTACTTCCAGAAAGATTGGCTGTACGTGTTCGGTTCATAGGTTGACTCAGCCATTAGTTTATTCAGATAGATATTAAAGTGAGAGGAAAACAACTGTGATACTTTTGTTTATTGAATTTGATCATACAGGAAAGAAGGTTTTAGGCTTCATGCACCAGTAACATATATTCATTTTTATTTTTCATAATCTATTTTTATGTATTCGTATTTAACTTCCAACAAATTATCCGTTAGCCAATTTCCTGAACCATCTTCTTCTGCTGTTGCTTTCCCGCATTTATATATAAGACATTTTATTTACATTGTGCTACTTTTATAACATGTTATTTAACATTTAGCTCTACTGTCCTTTAGTAACAAATATCTAACATGCTCTTAAACCATTATTTAAACGGTATGAAATGTTTCAAAACTTTCTAAAAAAGTTATTAGTTCTTCATTTCTGAGAAATAATGTGCCTTTAAATGTTAGATATAATACATGTAATGTTAGTGTATAATTATGTATAATAAGGTTGATTTCCTTTTTTTATTTCCGGATATATTACAATTATCAAATTCGGGTGTATATTGATAATACTAAGATAATATCATTTTGCGTATAGTTTATAAGAAAAGTTTATTCGCTATAAAATGGAATTACATATGTTGAATATATGCTTGAAATATCATTTTTCAAATATTTCTAACCTTTTTGATGCACAAATTGTAGACTGTAAAGATTCTCTAGATTTATTTCAACAAAGATTGTGTGATAATGATCAATTAAAGTCGAAAACATATTTCTATTACAAAACTGCAAATTTCAGCGCTTTCAAAATCTTAACTTGAACATTTGATAAAAATAAATTACCACGTTATCAATGAGACTGACATTGTTGTAACTATGTTGAAATTGAGGACAAGTACTATTTGATATTGGTATGTCCATGTTTAATAGAAAGTAGTAAAAAGTTCATTTGAACGTACTTCATTTAAAGGGCTACCATGATGAAATTTATTGAACTGATATGTATTGTAATACGATGGTCAAATATATAAAGGAATTATTAATTAACAGATGGTCCATTGTTTATTTTATCATTTGAATTTTATTAAAATTTAACTGTATGTCAGATATATACACTATAAGATACTCCATATTTGCAATAAAATGTTCTAGGTTAGATGCGGAAATACAGTATCAGTCAGGTTACTGGAACCACAAGATCACTTGTTGTGGCCTAATCTCGCGTGAATGAGTCTCTTTAATCTTTTTTAACATGAATATCAGAATATAATTAAGTTATAATAATAATTTGAAAAAAAAATACGTGATGAAATAATTTCAAATGAAAAATAAATGCTTTTATTTAGACACGTGACTAAGGTTCTCGATAAAGAAAAGCAACATCCAATAAAAATGCGTTATTTACAACACGTGCTAGGGGGTGTGGACGGTAACTTGCACTTTCCAGTACCGTCCATGAACAGGCTCAATCAAACCGAGCCTGCAACATTTTCAATTTTGCCGTGTTGGGCTTTCTTTAGGGATTCTGTTTTTATCTATTTTATGATCACATCCGTGTTATTTGTGCCGTGTGGCGGCTGTAAAAAGTCTCCCCGTACATTGAATCAATGATGTTATATTTTCGATCCTTGAAGATCGTTCAGCACGACATTATTGTTGTTCTTGTGGTATTTTTAGTTTAATTTTTTCGGCATTTTCTAGTTGGGTGGTTCCAATATTCCTACTTGAATAATGTTGAATCACCCTTAGGATATGTTGCCTGCTTTTTAAATTTGTCTTTTGACGTCTTATCTATGATACACAGGCTTCATAACCTCTGATCCCCTTTCAAAATTCCATTTTATTTAGTTCCGCCCATTGTTTTCTCGTTTAGGGCACACGCTTTTTATTACTTGGGGACCATACGCCGCTTTTCATGGAATGGCACGGAAGTGTCACATTGAAGGTTCCATGATAACCGCCGTATGAACACATCTGCGGATGTTTCTAAATTCAAAATTTTACCATTTCATGTTTAAATGTTGAATTCTGCTTAAGCCGGTGTTAGGGGGCGTGGACGGTAACTTGCACTTTCCAGTACCGACCATGAACAGGCTCAATCAAACCGAGCCTGCAGCATTTTCAATTTTGCCGTGTTGGGCTTTCTTTATGGATTCGGTTTTTATCTATTTTACACACGCGTGGGGGTTTGCCTAAAATATGAAAGTATCTTTTTTGACAAAAGTGAGCGAAAGTGACTTTAAAAATATGACTTATAGCGTTTGAATAGAATTTTCAATAAAATTGCAGTTTGCAGCCGATTAATATTAAAAACTAATTATATTTACTATCAAAAGTAATCGTTATATTGATTTAATCGCCATGTATTTTCATTTCTGTAAACAAGTTCTGAGACCTTCCTTTCGCGTCCGTGGCCGAGTGGGTAAGGTCATTGACTTAAAACCATTTGCCCCTCACCGCTGTGAGTTCGAATCCCGACAGGGACTTTGGATCCTTTCATGTAAAGAAACTATCCAGCTAGCTAACGGAACGTCGGTGGTTTTTCTCAAATGCGCGTTCGTGCCTGAAATAATGCACGGAAGGGCATATGAGGTCTTCCTCCACCAGTAAAGCTGGAACGTCGCCATATGACCTATATTGTGTCGTGATGACGTAATCCCAAATAAACAAAGAAGCAAACCTTTCGCTGACATTGAAAAATACGAAAGTGAATTATAAGATATAAAAAAAGCTTTTGAATTGGAATTCATGCTGCTAATATTGCAGTTTGTAGACGTATATTATCAGAAATTAGTAATACGTGTATTTATTGTGAAAAATAATCATTATGATGATTTATACCCCATTTATTTGCATGATTTTCTATTCAAGTCCAGCGACCTTCATTTCGCTTTCACTGAAAAATACGATAGTGACTTATGAAATATTCAATATAGTATTTAAATTAAAATAAATAATAATGTTGCAGTTTGTAGACGTATTTTTCATAATTATCCAAAAGAATGATTATGATGATTTAATATCAATTATTGGCATACTTTCTATACTGTATACAAGTTCATTTACAAGTTCAGAGATTTTACTTTCGTTCACAGAGAACAATACGAAAATTCGCAATTTGTAGACGGATGTTATGAAAACCTAATTTGTGTTTGCTATTTTTTTTTAATCATTAAGATGATTTAATCTTCAGTATTTGCATAATGTTTATACATAAGCTGAGACATTTATTTTCCTTTCGATCCTTATGAACCTAACGAAAGTGACTTATTGAATTTCAAATATAGCGTTTCAATAGACTTTGATATTAATATTGCGGTTTGAAGAAAGTACAGTATAAACACGTTACATTTATATATTTTGTATACATATTAATGTATCGTAAAGACCATTATGTGCCGACTTTCAGGGAAATCATATACTTGTATTTTAAAATGTATTATCACAATTCAACACCATTGACATTGTATAGCCAGATATAGAATATCTTGCTTAATTATTTACGTCCAAACACGTGTTTTCATAAAATTGTTGCAACCATTTCAATTGACAGTCATCACGCGTTAACCCCGCATATATAATGTTTAAGGACGATGACAGAAAATTTCGAAGTCAGTGTACAGTATATTACATTTTAAAAATCCCATTTTTGCCCTTTGATTATTACTGTTGGTAGGGAAGTTGAACACAATTGATTCTTAGATCAGTAGGTCAAAGGTCACTAGCAGAATGTATGAAAGGGGGGGGGGGTCGTGTTCTACGAACTTGTGTTCCTAATATACACACAATGCAAATTTTTTGACATCGTGTACATAACATGTTCATGTATGGTCGCCACAACACGTAACTATGCAAGATCAAAAGAAGTAAGAATTCCTTTTTTCCTGCATTAAATATGGCCCTTCCTTACATTTTATACTGCATACATATTTCACAAGTTGTGTTACTTCAATTACTGTCTTTAACAAAAAGTCTACTGCAGCGTATAAATATTTAACTTTTTATTTCCTTTTGAGTTGACGGGAAAAGTGTTGTGTGGAGGAAGATTTGGCTTCCAAAGCTTTTACAGCACATAATATTACCCTTTTGTCTGCATTACGATATGTTCATGAATATTGGTGACTGCAACTCAACTGGTAACGTCTGTTTTTTTGAGTACAATATTTTACATGAACCTTGCTTGTATAAAATTGTGGGGGATTGAATTCATCTGCATCCATTTTAAGTTGCAGTAAATATGTTTTTAATGACAAAAATTCTATGATAATAACACATATGATTATTTAAAGACTTTACTTATGCATTGGTTGTATAAGAAAATATAATTAAAAATATATTAGGTGAAGAAAATATAAAAATTTCAAAATGTAATAATTATCTGAATAAAACAAAACAAAAAAACTTATTTCTTATTCAGTAAAATTCACAAACGCTACTGCATTGTTCATGACATTGTACATCGACCCACCTTTTACCCAAATTCGCCCTTACATAATTTTCGTTGCCTCTGTCATTATTTGGTTCATTTGATGACCAGTTTTCGAAATAATCACCAACTCTGCTCCCATTCTCCCAAATAAAAATACGTGTATTGTTTAATGACTGTCGCCCCAAGCCATATGTTTGTTTTAAACACTGAAATATAAACAATAACATATTGTTGAATACGTGAAAAAATAACAATGGGTCAAAACATTTACAAAAACATAATGCATTTAATAACACGACATTTATATCGTTTGACAAATAAATGTTTCAGCTAATTCTTGTGATCTGATCATGCGATTTTGAAAAATGTTAAAAAATAAAGGAATACCAACCTCCTAGTTTGGCTACAAATGTGTGTTCGTCTTGTGACATTATGTCTAAAAGATGACCCCCAAGCTCAGAGCAATGATTCTAAAATGGTTATTGTATATAGTTATAACAAATATTTACTTCAGTAAATGAATCAATTTATTATATTATCTATAAATAGCTTTGAAATGCCTTTCCCTGATTGGCTAACAAGCAACTTTTTAAAAAAATAACCGGTCAATATCAGAGTATATTCACTGTTTTATTTCCTATAAATAGATTTTCAGAGTATATTCACCGTTTTTCTTCTAAAAATAGACTTTCTGGAAATTCCCCGGAAGACGCAAGACTATGACGTGACGTCATGCCAATTCAGGAAAAACGTTATAAGAGTCAGTTAAGTCTATTTTAGTTACCGGCTTTACAGTTTAAAGACCAATACGAATTAGCGTGCCAATGCGCTAATTTATAAGAAAGTGCAAAATTATTGAAAAAGAAGACAAGCTGAAAAATACCGATTTCCGTCGTATGCAATGGCAGATTTGATAAGCCATATAAAAGCTATTCATAAATTATATAATAAAACAGATATGTACTTTTTAGCTGTTGAATATGATGTGATATGTACTGAAAATGAATATTGACGTCGGCTATCGCCTGGATCAATATTAAATTTTTCAGTACATATCGCATCATATTCAACAGCTAAAAAAGTCCATATTTGTATAATATGTAACTATACATGATTGGTTCACCTATCACTACTCTTTTTACATAAAGCTTTTCGGCTACAGAAACCCATGTATATTTTTATTATCCTCCACTTACACTAATGAAACAAAATATTAATATTGACCGGCAAACTCAAATTTAGAATCGAATTTAATATTGACCATGTAACAAACTTATACATGCACACTGTTATATATTTTACCTTTGCCTCAAACCATGTCTTCCTGTCTGTAACTACCACGTAAGCTTTAATATATCAATTCATAAAGAGAAAAGTCAGTCAACGTTACATTGAAATCAAATAAAAAATAATAATTAAAGAATGATGCTCTCTGATACTAGTAATTTATATCTTGCCTGCTGTATTTTAGTTATGCATTTATTCAGCTTTGAATTTTGAACAATCAATTCAATGTTTGAAGGGGTTCAATATAGAGATACAAAATTTGAGCTACCAAGAAATTATATATAATAGAGGCTGGCCAAACTGCAGGGATATACCGACTGGTTGCAATGGTGAGAAATTTCATAAACTGTTAGATTGTGAGGAATTCTCTACACCAAGAAAACGGCATTTAGATCATTAAAACATTGGAAAAATTGAAAAACATGAAACGTACACATACATAAACATTATGATAAGTACAATTTGATCATAGATGATGATCCAATCTGATGTAATACCACAATTTTTAGCGTTTTTTACAAAAATTATTTAGGTTAGGAAATTTTTAGATCATGCTACCTGCGTTCTTGACTGATCTTTATAACAAAGCATGTATTGGTTATTGTTATTGTTGTTTTGTGAAAAGCGTAATTATGTAAAACAAAATAGCTCTCCCTCCCTCATATGAAAAAAGTGAGATATGCCTATTTATGTAAATATATGCCTCTATAGTTTATTATGTAACTATGTTATAAATCATATTGTCATGTTACTCATGAATTGAGTATCAAAATAAAATTGTAAACTCTATATTGGTGGATAAGGTTATCAGTTCAAGCAGGGTAAACTTTTAACGTGTTTATGTCTAAAATTTTCACTACTGTACAGATGTTAAACAACTTTTAATTTATGAAAGACATTAAAATTAATTTAAATTGTCTATTTGATATAGTAGTTTTTTAATGATAAGTATTAGAAAAAGAACAAAAAGTTACATCGACGTCTAAAGAAAGTTGTGCCGGCGAGTGCTGGAGCGTTGTCTCTGGTTAAATACTTGTCTTTGCACCCAATACATCGGGCACTTTCCTGATGACGGAAAACACTAAAACATCCTTCAGAAGCAGCACATGTTACAAAACACTGTGATCTTTTCATCTTTTCTTTGAAATATAACGCATGCTCCTCTGGACAGGTAAATCCGCCAAGATCAGTTTCTTTTGTGAAAATCACGAATTTACTGTTGTTTTTACTGATTGTGATTACAAACGAAACACATGACACGAAGAAATATAAACAAATACGAACTTGATTTTTCTGCATTATTAGTAAAAAAACAATGTTTCTTAACTATTAAAATATTTCAGTGTGTGGAAATGATAAATAATTTTCAACTTTTCTTTTTAAGTGCGTAATATCGAAGAACCTAGTGAATTGAGAAGTGGCTAACTATAGCTTCTACATTTATAATTAAACAAAAATCAATAAAATGCTGAAAACTGGTTTTTGCTAATTTATGAGGTAAGCCAATTCCATTTTTCTGCGGAATTTAATCACATTTTTGCCGTAACTATTACGTTTCACAATATGGTATCTTATTGTAACATGTATGTGTATATATTATAATCACAATAAATACAGTTAAACTCTGTTCTGAATTCTTTCTGAATTCCACAACTGTAATTTGCCTGTTAAGAATAATTCTGATATTGGAAATTGCCACGTTTTGTAGCGTGTTTTCAACAAAAAATAACTACACAGGTTTTACAGTACTCAAATGTGGAAAATCGAAAACACGAAGATACAGAAAAGTTCAGATATGTTATTAACAATCTAAATCAAATATCCTAAAAGCATTTGAAATTCTATCGGTAGCTGACTGCAAAACTGTCACTCTAACTTCAAATGTTGTAACATAACCACTGTGAAACAAATAGAAACGTGCAAAAGGATCTTTATAAACAAAAGACATATAGTTATAAATATCCAAATTAAATACCGTATTGAAAACCATAGCAATTTAACTTGCCTTTGATAAGCTATATTAACGGTTATTATTTTAATCATTAAAATGAAAAACCGTATTTAAATACTCATTGTAATGAGCTACTGTGCTCAATAATTTATATTAGAAATTCGCCTTTGAGTTGTATTGCAATGAAACTTATATTTTGAATAAAAGAATATACTATATAAAATATATCATTGGTTTTAAGGACACATCCTCGTTTTTGCGTTCGTTCGACCGTCACAACTCACGTGTACGCACTATATCATTTGAATGTTATGAAAGATATTCTTTACAGCACTTGATAGTAAAAGAATAACTGTTCAAAGGCTTATGTTATAGTTGCATATAGTACACATGTACAGTAAAAAAATGAATATTATAATTTTTTTATTTGATATGAAAAATATTTGAAGCGAAAAAAAAAGGAGATCAGCGAGCTGATTTTACCTGTACTTGAATCAAAAATGTTATTTCAAGGATAGATTAACCTAAAATGTGAATATTTTAAACTGCGTGTATATTCCGGCTTCATTGCATATTGCTGTTTAATGAACAGAATTAACATTGCAAATGAAAACAAACAATATGATATTGTTTCATTGCAAAAGAGACTTTGATGTATCTATGCCTCTGATTGCACATCAGTTGCTTTTAAATACATGTATATATTAAAGTGAATGTATAATACACGCCTTTTCTTCATTACACATTCATATATTCAACAGAATGATTATTTCAATTGCATGTGTGCTATTGCGTAATTGAACATTTCTTCTCACTTTACAGAATTTGTGTAAATGACTAAGTATAAATGAAACATAAACGAATACAGTCAGTTACAAATGTAATACCTTGATATTCTGAATGCTAAAAACATGTTCATGAACACGCATTATTACATGCTCTGAACTTTGTTTATCACAATGATAAATGTCAATTTCAAATGATATATAAATCTCTTTAGCTTTATATATGAACTATTTCAAGAATAACGTAGATATTTTTCTGTATAATAAACATATTTTCAAACTATCCACAACAATTATTCAATGATTTTCAAGTCCGACGTGGTCGAATAGGGAATTCTTTAAAAAAAATCATCTTTTCCATATTTTTAAAAATATTACATCCGATCGATTTTTCATAGCAACGGACCGAGTCGTAAAAAAATTCTATTGAAAAGCTACAAAAAAAACCCCTAAAGATAGTAGCTCTTTTGTTGATTTAAATTATGTGAATTTTGCACATTTGATATGCCAGTTGACGCAAATGAAGTTTTCTAATATCACAAATATTGACTAATCATCCCCTGTTTTAGTATTAGATGGGTATCGAAATTGAGGCTACTGGTTTGTAACAAATGTTAAATGCTTTACTTTCTGCAGACAAATTTCGTAAAATGTTATATTTGACCACCTGAGATGTATGGATTTTTATCACATACCCGAACTACAAATGTGTCAGTACAAGGGCCATAATATCTGATAAAAATAGTTTTGACTGTAAACAGATTTTTATGTTTTTTGTTTTTGATTTTTTTGTTTTTTGTTTTTTGTCGTTGTTTTGTTTTTTGTTTATTATATCGCCAAGTTTTTCAATGAAATCTTGATAGCTAAATATTCTTTCAATAGCTACGGCTTTGTAAAATGATATCTGGTAGATGGCACAATTTTGCATCATATGATTCCATATTTATTTCTTGGATTTGAATTAATTTCTATGGGATAACACAGGGTGTCACGTGGTCAAAATCAGGTTGATATCTGGACGCCAATCTGTCCAGTTAAAACATTTCTGCGCGAATTCGACAATATTGAAAATCGGAGTTTTAATGCGAACACATGTTTCTGATCAGGGGAGTGTTACGTGACTTTTGTCAATAAGATTAAAACTAAAATATTTCCGAATGGGAAACATAAAAAACTATGCACGTGCGAGACTCTATCACTACTTCCTTTTCTTTTTTTAAAGTTGTTTGCATATATTGCATATACACAACCATGAATCATTGTGCTCTCTTGGAAGCAAGAGGTCTGACGCACGCGTTCACTACACGCCAATCGTCAGGAGTTGTCATCTGGAATGGAGCTTTACTTTTCATGATGCTTGGCTTGCTTTTGTAGTTATTTATTTATTTATATTGATGAATTTATAATAATAATAATGATAATAATAATTAATGATTTTGAGATTCGTTTTATTTTTTGACTTCATATCATATCTGTTGAAGTGACTCACAATAAAAATATAAACGAGTTAAATAAATGACATATCTTCAGAGAACGTGCACATGATATTAAATTTCTAACAATTATAATCACTGAGATTTGCTTTGTGCAGTCTCAAGTATTGACCTTACAATCAACAAAATCTATTCATGAGTTAATTCTTCTAAACTAAATTCAGTTTTGCTAGAAAATGAGTATATAATTATATCATGTTTTTCTTTAATAAAATCCTAGACAATCTATTTGTATGCGCTAAAATAAAACAACAAAAACTGATTCTTTTAATAAACTTATACGAATAAGGAAATCGCTATATACACCTTGACTTTGTAAGGAAAATATAAGATATGCATTGAGGAACATTTGAGGAATTAATTTGTTCGTGAAAAAAAAACTGTTCATAAACTTATACGAATAAGGAAATCGCTATATACACCTTGACTTTGTAAGGAAAATATAAGATATGCATTGAGGAACATTTGAGGAATTAATTTGTTCGTGAAAAAAAAAACTGTTCATAAACTTATACGAATAAGGAAATCGCTGATCATTTTGAGAACTATGTTGTATCATCAGTGTTGTCGTCGTGATTATTGATTACAATACTTTAAATGTTAATGAATGAATACCGCTTGTTAGCGCTTGGAACTTTAGAGCTGGTGCACTTTTCATTATCTCTCCGGTACATACACAAATAACTGGTGCCCGCAATTGTCCACAATTCATTATACTTTAGGTTGTTTTTGCTCTCGATGGAACCCCCTCTCCAAAGTTTTTGACAATATGTCTAAAAATATGGTAGGAAATGTATTTGATACAGTTTGACACTGCTGATTGATCCGCGGGAAGATTTGGAACAGTTCGTAAAAATGCCTTAGAAACGTTAAAAAAATTATTTAATCAAAATTTCGTGCTTTAAGATGTGAAAGAACTACCGCACATATTCGAACTTTTATTTTCCAACATTTTTGGTTGTTCTGCATTTGTCAGTAATGATTCCGTTTACGAGCGATCACGGGCGACACACCATACTTAAATTCACAGATACAGTGGCACTGGATTAAAATCATGTTCCAGTTTTCTAAAGAAGTAAAAATATTTATTCACCTCTGATGGATAATTTGCCTTTTAATGTTAGAAATAATACATGTTATGCTAGTTTATATGAATAATAAGGTTGATATCCTCTTTTTATTTCCAGATATGTTAAATTATCAAATTCTGGTGTAAATTGATAATATTAAGATAATATTAGTTTACGTAATGTTTGTAAGAAAAGTTTATTCCTTATTGAATTGGAGGAAAATATTAGAACATGTCCCCCTATACACAGTGAAACAATAAATACAATTTGTTTTACAAACAACAATTTTGAGAAACTTGCAAAAAACAAGGAGTTCAGTACTCGGGGCACGATTACAAAACATATAAAAATAAATATAAATAAATAAAAAAAAATATTGCCCATCACAACAACTAGATAACTCACGAAACTTATTGTATTGACTAAAAGAGGTCTAATAAATGTTGAACTTCAATTTTTAAACAATACATGTAGCTTCTATTGTTTTTAGTTTTGATAGTTTATATCAACCGCTTAAATATTCAACTTTAGGGTTTTATAATCGAGCTTCTTAATTTTGAATTTAAAAACACAAAAGTAAAGCAAAATGAATTTACATCTAATAAATGTGAAAGAATTCATTTATTTAAGAAAAAATATAAAAGATTTTCCGTGTCATAACCCTTCAAAGTTTTACAAAGTTCTGCGCAGATCTAAGCAGAATTTCCTCTAAGGCAACATTTATTTGATCTCAATCAAGGAATGCAATGCATGCACGACATTCCTTTGCAGCCATTTTACGCTTGCGTAGGACCTTGCTTTAAAATATTTTGGCTGATTATATCCGCCTGCTTCTATTATATTTGCAGTCTCTAAATGTTTGTTTAAATGACGAAAATTATATGATTATAACACGTAAGATTTTTTTATAGACTTTACTTGTGCGTTGGTAGTGACCAGTATTATCACTTTAAAGGAAATGAATATACAGCAAAGTGAAGAAAACATTTAAGGAGCAGAATGTTTTGAGTTTTTTTAGTTACTTTAGAACCGATTTCTTATTCAGTCAAACTTACAAACGCTGTTCAATGCAACATGACATGGCGCATCGTTCCACTTTTTACTGCTGAAACTTATACTGCCAAGTACTTTTATACAATTCTCGTTGCCAAATTGATCATTTGGCCGGCTCATTTGTTGCCCAGTTTTTGAAATTTAATCGTCAACTCTGCTCCCATCCTCCCAAATAAAAATACGTGTATTTTTAATGACTGTTGCTCCAATCCATATACTTTTTCAAACGCTGAAACAGAAACATTAACATATTGATGAAAACGAGAAGAATCTATTGGTTTTAACATTAACATAAATATAATGCATTTAACAAACACGTCATTTATAGCGTATAAAATTAACTAATAAATGATTCAGCTTATTCTTGTAATCTTATTATACGATAAAATGTTTTAAAAAATAAAAAATATACTTACCTCAAGTTTGTCTATGAAACGCATTTTCTCCCTGTGACTTTATGTCTAAAAGATTGTCCCCCAAAGCTCCGAAAAATGATTCTAAATGGATATTGTTTATTTGTAACAAATATTTCTTTCGGTAAATGAAAACAATATATTTCAAGATAATACTTTGCTCAAAGTGTGATATTTGAAACATTGATGATTGTTATACAGTCTTTTTGAAAATATAGAGTAAACATTTTTTAACTTAACGCCCAAAGAAGATATATATTATGCTTTAAATCCATACACACACTACGTATGAATATGTAGGTTGTCATTAAAAAAACTGGCACTATTTTTTGAAAAGGACCAGCTTTTAAATAAAACATATTCAGTAAGATTGTTAAAGATTTCAAAAAAAATTGCAATTGAAATATCTTTTTTGGCCTAAAAGGCCGAAAAATAACAACTAAGGAAAATCTCTTTTTGTGTTTTATTTTTAATTAACAATATTTATGTTTAAAAATTCTACTAAAGCAGTTAATTTACTATTTACTTTTTACTTTTTATTTACTTTTCAACCTTTTGCCCCTTTTCTTGTGTAATTGTGTAAATGAATGAACCTCTTAACTTTTTAAAATGTCTTATATATTCTAATTAAAAACATAACAAAATAAATTTATTTTTAATTATCTACATATCAATGAAAATGCTAATTTAAAAAAGTTATCATGGTTTGTATTCTTGTATTGTATTATTTTTTCTTAAATAAACGGGCCTTAAACGTGGTTCCAAAAAAAACAAACAAACAAAAAAAACAAAAAAACAACAACAATATTTATGTTAATAAGGTCCCAAACATCTTGGCTACTATGTAAAATAATGTTAAGGTCATGATCAAATTACCATAATTTGAATGGTTATATTTCGGTTTCTTTGAATCCGAATCACTACTCCTTTCACCCACGCAAATCCATAGTTACCAATTCTATCAAAATATAAATGCAACATAAATTGAACTCGAAATAATTTCGTCGACAATACATGCGTCGACAATACATGCGTAGTTTTGTTTGAATGAGCAGGATTTCACTCAAAAATACATCAAAGTTGATGTTTGAACACATTAAAAATTATACATATACATTAATTTATTTTACCTTCGCATCAAACCCATGTCTTCTTTTTCTGTAACTACTCAAGTAAGCTGAAATATATAAATTCACAAAAAGAAACAAATCAGTTATATGTAATTGAAATAAGAATAAATTGATAAGTAAAGAATGTTGCTCTCAAATACTAGTATTTTACAGCGTGCCTGCTGATTTTAAGTAATGGATTTAGCTTTGAATTTTGAACAGTTCATTCAAAGTTACGGGTTATATATAAATAATACAAATCTTGAGCTACACACAAATTATATATAGAGACCGGCAAATATGCAGGGTTGTAAAGACTAATAAGCGTTGGTGATGAATTTTATTATCTGTTACAGTATGAAGAAATTTTTGCACTAAGATTAAAAGCATTTAGATCATCAATGCATTGAAAAAGTTTAAATATGAAATGTAAACAGATACAAAATATTATGATAAGTACAAACACTTTTGTATATTTGTTAAAGAAATTATTATAAACATGATTAAGATATAGAGGATATTTGTTTGTTTGTGTGTAAGATGAAATTTTATTTCATCGAGTGGGCTTTAAAAACAGTATTCTCACGAGTGGCGTAGCCACGAGTGAGAATATTGTTTTTTAAAGTTCACGAGATGAAATAAAATTACATTCTTACATAAACAAACAAACAAATTTTCTTTTTTATTTTATGCTTAAAAAACAAGTTAAACGAAATTTCCATAAAATTAACGTTAAATATTAAATCTGTTTTTCCCCATTGAGAGCCCCATTTAGTCGGAATTTTCATTAAATACAAGAAGTCTTGAGCTGAAAATAAGTTCGGCAATCAACGTTAAATGACGGTGATATTATTCGTTTTATTTTAAAAAAATGAATGTTCGTTTGTTTTAATAATAAAAACAAACAATTCTTGTAGGACAGAAAAAATCCAAACCATCCATCCAAAAATTTCTGTTACTTATTGCGAATTTATATTAGACCTGGTTTTGTTCAATGTAAAGCGGCAGCATTTTTTAAAGTTGAGTATTTCCACGGGGAAAAATAATTGTGTTTTGATTCAGAAGAATACTCATTTGTATTTGTTAGTCATACTCTTTTTAAAAGAAGAAAATTTTTGAGGATTGTACAGACAAAAAAATAAGTGTTGACAGATGTGAAAACATTCAAAAATGCAGATAGGAAAAATGGAAAATTTGGAAGGGCTGGCCAGGAACGCTGGGTAGTTACTTATTCTACGAGCAGAATGGCTGCCAATTGCCCTTTCCAATTTTTCATAAAGCAACAAAGTTATTGCTCGTAGGAATACTTCAATATGCCAAATGTCATCAAGAGCAGTTTTGCATGTGGAAGGAATGTATTTTTCAAGAACTGTAAAAAATTGAAACAAAAATTGACGAATTAAATTTGAAATGAAAACGTTTGGGGAATTTTGGAATAATAAAAGTAAGTTTTCCCCTTTTTTATCATTTTTGACTTTATTTTATTTACCATTTCAGTTTGCTTTTTTTTTTTAACCCAGCCTGACATTGTCAAAAATTTCCGAAAAAATTAAAATTAAAGGTACCACATGGGGAAATTTAAAAAAATTAATTTTTGGGTCATAAAAAAAGGTAAATTTTTATTTGAAAATTTTTTACTTTTAAATTACAAAATAAAAATTTTTAGGGGAAAAATGAGTAATCCACTAAAAAGCAAAAAAAAAAATGATTTTTATCGGGAAAATTTTTCCCCAGATATAATCCCACCATGGGTTGCCTGTTTTAAAAAGTCGTACTAAAACATTTTGAAAACAATTTTTAAAAAAAATTTTTTAGTTTCCCCTTATCTGAAATTTAAATAACGGACACGCTATAAACAAACAATATGTAAGGTAATTTAAATTTTGTTTGAAAACAAAGATAATGGAAAACAAAAGTCTCTACCCCTTGGCGCTAGATTGGGTTGATTCGTTAAAAAATTATGGCCTCTATAAATTATTATCTAAAATATCATAAGCCATATTATTATATTTTATGAATAATTAAATCTTATATTGGTGGGTAGGGTTATTGAGTTTGTATTCAACGTTTTTTGTCTAAAAAATTTTCCCAACTTTAACAACAGATGTTTAAATATTTTTAATTTAGAAAAATTCAAATTATTTTAAAAATTGCGGTATTTTTCGAAATCCTTGATTTTGTAGTTTGTTAATGATAAAGTTTTTAGAAATAAGAAAAAATGTGTCATCGAACGTCTAAAAAGGTTGTGCCGATGAGTGGCTGGAGCGTCGTCTTGGTTAAATAACTTGTCCTTTGCCACCCAATACACCGGAATTTCCTGATGACGGAAAACACTAAAACATCCTTCCCAAGAAGCCACATCTTACCAAACCTTTGTGATCTTTTCATAGCTTTTCTTTGAAATATTAAACGGCATGCTTCCCTGGACAGGGTAAATCCGCCAAGAAATCAGTTTTCTTTTGTGAAAATCACGAATTTACTGTTGTTTTTACTGATTTGTGATTACAAAACGAAACACATGACACGAAGAAATATAAACAAATACGAACTTGGAATTTTTTCTGCATTATTAGTAAAAAAACAATGTTTTCTTAACTATTAAATATTTCAAGTGTGTGAAATGATAAATAATTTTCAACTTTTCTTTTTAAAGTGCGTAATATCCGAAGAAACCTTAATGAATTGAGAAGTGGCTAACTATAGCTTCCTAAACATTTAAAATTAAACAAAAATAAAAAATTTGTTTTAAAAACCTGGTTTTTGCTAATTTAGAGGTAACCCTTTCCTTTTTTCCCTGGGGTTTTTAATCACTTTTTCCCCAACAACCCTTTGATTATTTTATTTTAACATGTGTTTAAAAATATATTTTTATAACAATAAAATTAAATAATTTTTAAATGAATTTTTTTCCCTGAATTTACCTTTTTTCCTTTTAAAAATTTTGGGGAATTGCCAGGGTTAGGGGTGTTCAAACCCAAAAAATTTAACACAAAGTTTTAACAGAAATTTTAAATGCCAAAAAATTCAAAAAACCACAAAATTTACAAAAAAAGTTAAAGAAAAGGGATTTAACTTTAAAAATAAAATTCCTAAACTCATAGGGAAGATTCATTGGGTGGTTTGACGAAAACCCTGTCATTTTAAAAATTTTTAAATTTTTTTTAAAAAAAACCCAAAATATAAAAGCGAAAAAAAGAACGGAAAAAAAGGTTAAAAAAAACTAAAAAAAATAAGACATTATAATATATAAAAAACCCAAATAAAAATATCTTTTTAAAAACCCCTTTAAGGCTTTTTAATTTCCCCTTTTGCTAACTTTATTACCCGGTTATTTTTTTAATCAAAAAAATAAAAAACCCGAAATTTAAAAATCTTTGAAAGAGCTCCCTTGTGTAAATAATTTATATAAAAAAATTAACATTTTAAGTTATTATTGAAAAAAAAACTTACATTTTAATAAAAGAAAAAAACTATTTAAAAAATAAATCTTTTGCTTAAAAGACACAAATTTAAATAAAAAACCTCCTGGGTTTGGCGTTTTAAACCCCCACAAACTCTAACGTGAAACGAAAACTTTAAAATAAAATTTTTTGAAAAATTCCCCTTTTAACAGAATTAAATAGTAAACAGAAAAACTTTTTTAAAAGGGCTTATATTTATTTTTGCAAAAAAAAAAACATGTGGGAATTTTTAAAAAATGAATTTAATTTTTTAAAATTTATAAATTATTTTAACTTCCCTTTGTGTACTTATAAAAAATAAAACTAACCCCTTTGAACATTTTTCCCTTTTACTATAAAGCCCCTGGTAAAGAAATCCCTATTAAAATTTTAAATATGAAAAATATTAACGCAAAAAAAAAATAGAGATCAGCGGGGGTTGATTTTCCCTGTTTTAAAATTAAAATGTTATTTAAAGGATGTTTAAACCCAAAAAATGTAGATTTTTTTAAATTGCGGGGTAAAAACCCCGGGCCCTTTTAGAAATATTCCCGAATTTTTTTGACCATAAAAAAATTGCAAAAAGCCCTTTAAAAGGTTATCTTTGTCTTGATTGCACTAAGATTTTTTTTTTAAAATATATTTAAGGGGAAAATGTTAAAAACCGTTCTTCTTATTAAAACCCAATTCATATTTTTTAAATTAAAAAACAAGCTATTCATTCATTATTTTAGAATAAAATTTTTAAAATAAACATCCCCCAATTTAAAATTTGATGTTTTAAACTTGTTTTTTTTTTAAAAGGACTTCATTTTTTTTTTATGAGAAAGCCCTCTAAAATTTGTCGGCTCCCGATTGGGTTAAAACAGATTTTTTTTATTCCAGCAAATTTTTTTTGAAAAATTTCATAAAAATTTTTTTATTAATGAAGCATCAAAAAAAAGAAAAATTTTTTTGTTTTTTTTGGGAAAAAAAATTTTACTTTTAACAACAAGTTTTTTTCACGAGGGGTGATTATCCCTTGTAAATAAAGTTCACGAGAATGAAATAGAATAACAAAAACAAATAAATGTATCTACTAAACATCTTATACTAGGTAAAGAACAAAAGTAACATGCAATCTAAGAGGAACGGTTAGCCTTTTTGACCTGTGGTTTTTTTTATTAAATGTCTCTAAATGGCGCTGATTGAAATGGCAGTACATACTTAACATTTGTCAAGCGTGAAGTGTAATTGTTCAATGTTTCCATTAGTTTGTGGTTTTAAGATCGTTGATTTGATAAATTTGTAGAAACTCAAACATGTCAGTTAGTAATTTAGAGACAATGTTGTTGCTTTAGGGTAAACACGTAAGTCATGATTTTTTTCCAATACTATTTTGCAAAGGTTTTTTGCTTCCTATGTCTAAATATACCCTCTCGAAAGATAAAGGAAATTATTTTACCCATGGAAAGTTTCTAGTAGATAAAGTTCGTTTGTGTGACGCCATTTGTCGTGAAACTTATCCAAGAATACTTTGGAAAGGTTTTTTGCTATCAATGTCTTAATGTACGATTGTTTGTGTGATGCACACGCATGCATTTTTTCTTTCATAAAATTAATCGATAGTTTCCTTCATGTCTGGCAACTAGAAGTATTTACTAATTTTATCAATAGTTGTCGGGGGGCTCCGTTCTATGAACGTTTCCTTTGCTTTGTTGGGCTTTGTTCTTGTTTTTTTCTATCAAAGCCTAAACTAGTAGATAATAAAGCATTATGCAAATAGTGAAATGCATCAGCCTGTTTTTCGAAGATACACATCTATAGCAAATTTGGGCCTTTATTTCCTTTTAAATATTTAATTTTTTAAAAAGCAAAATTCCCCAAGTGTGCAAATTTATACTCTTAGTTCATCTTTCATAAATTTTATTAGTTTATTGGGAAAGGTTTAATGGAACTTTCCCATAAAAAATTAATAAGTTATTTTCATTTCAAAAAAATTTTCTATTTCTTACCAATTTCGGGATTTTTTTTTCAAAAAAGGTTTTAAAAAAATTAAAAGCTAGCTATTCTTTAAAATAAACAAAGATACAAGAAACCCCCTATTTTAAAGGAAAAAGGTTTTTGTGCGTATTTTTTTTAATTTTCAAAAATTTGAAAAGGTTTTAAAATACTTTGAAAAAAAATTTTTTGATTTTTTTTTAATTTTACCCATTTTTCCACCCATTTGTCAAAAAATTTCTTCAACGATGTACCCTGTAAATTATTTTTATAATATTTTTAAGCAATAGATAAAAGCTTTGAATGGTTAAATACGAACGAAAACCCCTAAACCTTTTCCCAATTTGTCTGGGGAAAAAACTCGTAAAACCCCAATTTTTGTAATTTTTATCAAAAAATTTTACGATTAAAAAAAATTTTAAATTTTTTTCATTCAAATTTCCTTTTAAAACCCCGAAACCATATATTAAAGATCCCCGCCTTTATTTTTCTTTTTTTTAATTTTTTTTCAAAAATCTTTAAAATTTTCTGATGAAAAATTGATGGGGTGATAAATTTTAGTGGGGTTTTTTGGGATAATTGTATTCTTTTTTTTTTAAACCAATTTATTTTCAAAAAAGTATGGTCGCGTAATTAAACTATTAAAATATATTGTGTAAAAAGGGATATAAATTTATTGCATTTAAATTTTAAAATTTAAAATTAATTTAAAAAAAGGTTTTTTCTGCAAGGGCTTTGGGAAATTTTATATCCCTTTAAACTATTAATACTTTTGGGCTTAGTTAGGGAATGAATCGAGCTTTTTTTTAAAAAAGTAAAATCTTTTAAAATCAAAACCCCACCATTAGTGTTCCATACTCACCCATTCTTTTTTATTAGAAGAAAAAGAATTTTTTTTTTAAAAGGGCCAAAAGATAAGGGACAGGGGGGTACATTAAATTATAAAAAGGGAAATCATGCAGTAAAAGGGTAAAACAGAAATAAGATGTTTTTAATTTTTAAATTTTTTATCCCGTAAATTTCCTCTGTCAAATAAACTAAACAAGGGTTTGTACGGACGGCCCAAAAAAGGAATAAAGGTAAAAATAAAAACAAGATCAAAAGGAAAGGCGGCTTTCCCAATGAAACCCCCCCCCATCCCAGCAACAAAGAACCCAATGGCAAGGGAGCCCAAGGCGGACCCCAAACAAAAAAACTAAACTAAACCAAAAATAAGGGGGACTGACTGTAACTGAAGGTCGATAAATGCCATACGGAAACAGAGGTCAAATAGAAAAATCAGATAGAGATACAGACGGAAACGGAAGGGCAAAAAAAGAGACAGACGGAAAGATAGTCAGATAGAAAGAATAGGTTTATGGCGATGGTCAAATAAAAAATTTCAGACGGAAACATTTCAAAATGTAGATAGGAGATAACAAGACGGGTTAAACGGAAAAGGTCAAATAAAAGAAGACTAATCGCGATAAGTCAGATTACGAATCGAATAGGTACACTTATAGTCCAGGCAGAGAGGCAAAATTTGAAGGGACATATCAGACAGAGCAAATCCAGATAGTAATTTATAATTTTACCACAATGGTTTCAGACCGATAGACTGGACGGTTTTAAACTGATGGTCAGATAGATAAAAAAAGGTAAACGGATTGTCAGATAGAGGAGCAGACGGTAAATGAGAGACTAACGGTAAACGCATGGTCTGACAGAGAGTCGGACAGTGAACGGATAGTCAAATATAGAGACAAACAATAAATGGATGGTCTGATAGAAAAACAGACGGTCAACGAATGGTTGGATAGGGGAACAGCCTTACTGAAACAGTCACAGACATGCAGTTATTTGTTGAAAGACAAATATAAATATTGTTTGTATCCAAACTTAATATATTCGTCATGTGTTTGGTGTTGTTATTATGCACTGAAATAAAATCATTCTGGATCTAACAGGGCTAAGAGTGGGGTTTGGTGCACCATAAACAGGTTTAAACTCCCAATCAGTGCTTAGGCTGCTGACCGTTCCAAGGCGCCTCTGTGTTCTTCTGAAGTATATATTTGTTTTTCATATTATTATGGTGACATTTTTGTGCTCCTACTTGTTTTTTTCTCGACTTTGTTAAGTATTTTCCCTTTCGCTCTTAGTTTTTTTTTTAATTTTGCTCCTCCCCTTCCCCGTGCTTCAAGTCCCCTTCCCCTGTGCCCTTATACCTTGTTGGCCTTTTAAATCAATTGTAGCTGATTCCCTTGTCGGTTACTATTAATTTGTTTATAAGTATCATTAAAGTGATTATCCTGTCCGCCTTGTGCCCTGCTCTGATTTTGTTAGGGGTCCTTCTGGGCTCCTTGCCGCTGGTCCTTGTTGCTGGGCCGTGTCGGGGTGGCGTTCATTGAACGACGCCTTTCTTTGTTGATCTTGTTTATCACGTTTAATGCAATATTCATCATATCTGACAATTGAAAATGTCCATCAGATAAAAGCAAATGTAACTCCAGTTACAGCTCTTCATCAAGTGTTGGAGCACTTTTCGGTGAAACGCGTCGGATACTAGAAGAACTAACTTGTGAACGTATCAAGATATTTAAGCATTTGCCAAGAACTCATATATAACTATTTTTTTCAATTCAGAAAAAGGACAGACAACATGATTTTTGCTATAGGTTTGTTGTAGAATATCACTTTTTAAAGACATGGAAGATTACCGCCATTTAAAGATGTATCCTATAGATTCTTCATTTTTACATAGACCAAGACGGAAAATGTAAACTAGTGGCAAGATTTTCTTAAAGGCACATTATGCCTCTGAAAGAAAATAATTTTTACTTCTATAGGAAAGGCAAATTTGTATTTTATGTTTACATGATAGTTATAGAGAATTTCAAATCCTTGTTACCTTAAGAAAGTCGTGATAAATGTAAAATTATTTGTCGTAAAAGTAGCAAAATGTAAACAAAGTAGTATTTTGACTTCCATAAAAAATACACTTAACTTTACTGATTGCCAGAAAGCAAAAGATGAAAATGATGGTTCAGACAATTAATCAATGAGTAACTTTTTGGAAATTATAAAAGTACTTCAAACATCAAGCTTTTGAGGAATAAAAATTAAAACGTTTCTATGGCTAAGGAATATCATATTTGAAATCCATTTGGAGTAATGGTTCTAAAGTACAAATTCAAAGCTAAAACGAAAAAACAAATATACGTGAGTGCGACGACAAGACAAAAAAATAGGCGAAACAAACACACAACGCATTTACTGCCTTGAAATATACATATACTGATAAAGTTATCACACAGAATCACATTTGCCTGATAATACTGTTGAAGATTTTTATAAGTGCCTATACCACTTTAATGCAACTTGTGCTACTCATATAGTCATCATCAATAGACTGAACTGAAATAGTATATCTGTATCTTTCTATTATGCATAGACCTCTTATTCGCTACACAAAAGCGTACAGATAAGTTTGCAAATTTAAAAAATATGCAGCTGATGTATTTATCTCAATACATTTGCGCAAAGGTTTCACTCCTGCTTTTTCATATAACTATGAAATTAGAAACAGGTTAAACAGATTTTCTTTATATGTTTGTGGTAAAAACTTCTTCTCTTAAACTACAAGAGCTAAACCATTTTTAGGGTGAGCTTTTAGGATCTTCGCATGGCCGTCGTTTGTCGGCCGACCATATTTGTTTGTTTAACTCTGGTGGTCATATTTTTGCCTCATTTATCATCAAACTTTAGTAGGATGCTTTGCCTAAGTAATTGCTCAGAAGAGTTCGAACATGATGAATTGTCATCTCAGATGAAAAACTAGGTCACTGGAGCTAAAAATAGAAAACTCTTGATAACACTCGAGCGGCTACTTTTTTTTTCAAATATCCTGGAAATTGGTCTGAAAGTTTATTTTGATGATTTCTAGGTCAGGTTGGAATATGGGTCACCTTGGTTTGCAATTTTATCATTAACAGTGAACTTGCAGTCTCATGAACCCCAACATGAAATCGGCAATTCATTTCGAAACTGGAAACGGAACTTGCATATCTCATTGTACTTGCAAATCTCATACGACACCGGTTCAGTAAGATTATACCAAAGCCTAAATTAGCAGACGGCGGATTATTATGCAGAAAGTGAAACACACCCGGTTTTTTTATTCATGGCACATGTACATGTAATTGCATATGGGAATTATTGTCATACTGATACAAGTTTTTAAACATAACATATTTTAAGAGAAAGACTGCCCAGCATGCGACAAAGTGTTGTATTATTACGTTACTTGATGCACAAAATATTATTGTATTGACTTATTTATTGGTTATAGTTTAGTTGAGAGAATAATTGAGTAGTAAGACATTGGTTGTTAACAGTGTATTATTAAATGAACTAGAGTATCGGGTAGTATTACATAAACTGGTTAATTGGTTATTATCAAATATTAAATAAAATATGCTTTTGTTCTACAAACCGCCCAATTGAAAATGTGTTATTCAAATCCACATTAAAAATTCATTTGGAATTTCCATATCATCTAAACGGACAAATTACTCGTATATTTCAAAATTGGTTAATGTTTAATGATGTTCATATAAACAACAATACTTTTGTAAACGTTGCGTTAACAAATTCAATATCATTTTTAGAAGTGATTAATGTCTTGCTGATCGAAGTTCAATATTATCAAAATCATATTCAATGACAAAGAAACGATAAACTGTTTTAAAGCGGCCTTCGGTTTTGTTTTCTGTTGGAAATAAATTTCTGTGTTGTTTCAAATTAAGTATTTCAGTAACTTTATCTTTAAAAGGTGTATATACATAACCGTTAAAAGCTAAGATCTCGAAATACTAATTCAAATACAGGGGGCGTACAGGTAAATTAGCGGGATAGGGTATTTTTATATTTGTTATAGATGTATTTTCGCTGCAATCTCATTTCAGTAAATGCAAGCCCCTTATAGTCAGGTAAGTTCTTGGACCATGTTTATTATTTTCAGTTATGCATTCATCCTGACAAGATTGTTTTATCAAAACAGTAGATACGAAACAACCTGAAATAAGTATATAACAACAGTTAAATATAAAGTAAAATAAGACAGGAACAATGGATTACATTAATCATTATCCATATCTTATATTCACATCCAGAAGATAATCACCAACATGTTTTAATCTTTTAATAGCGGCCAATCAGTCATTTACGTTTAGCCACAGTCCTTACGTATTCATATTGAATTACACAATTTGCACAAATTTTACATTTTATACAATACACAATACTTAACATTTAACGATCTGATGGATCAGTAAAATTCATTAATCAAACACAATTACACCTCTTCTCTGGCACATCAGTAACTGTTAACTGCAAGGTTTAATATCAATAGTTAATAAAAGAATAAAAGTGACTTGATAGATACATGTCATTCTGAAACTCATACTTATTTACAAATTTATAATTAATGGACTGTACCGAAATTTAACAGAATCACAATAATTCAATTCCACGTATTGACAAAAAAGCATTCAGCAGTTAGGATTAACACAAACCTACTTTAGATAACGAACTTGACAAAAATACAAAAAAACGTTTTTATCATCTCTTCTTCACAGAAACAAAGACTCAATGCATTTTGCCACATATCACATGATATCACTTGACATTAAATAGTCTAAAATCAACCATCCATGACTCAATCATTTGATTCCTTCAATTAACACTAACACTTCCAATCAATGTAAATATAGGAAAAAAACAGTTAAAATAAAAAAGGTAATCTCCCTTTGAAAAGTATCAAACTGGACCGGCGGATTTGTCTCCCTTTCGAAAATTATAAAGTTAAACAGTCATGCAAGTGTTCGATCCCTTGCAATTATTCTTCAAGACTAAGACCCATACATATATTATTTTCCACCTAAATATTTTACATTTGACAATGATATAAAAACAATTTATCTAAATATAACATATTTAACCTTTAGAGCGGGATAAGTGTGCAAAAGTGTAGCCATTAAATCATGACAAAAATATATATCAGCAGCACAATTGACTGTTTACAAACATATCTTTGTTAGTAAATATACACAATAACTTATTGTAGAATTTTTGTTTTCTGTTCGTTAGATGCCGCAGAGAAATGTGCAAAAAATATGGTAGCCGGTTGCGGCCATGTCAAACGCGCGAGAAATGTTATCGTTTTATCATAAAATGTCGCGGGCAACATATGTCTTGCCAAAATCGTATAAAATGTCGTGGAGAACGTATACACCTCGATATTTTATAACACTTGTTCGACACAGCAAGGAACATTTTGACTTCATTGGTCATGGTTTGACTCTACATTTAATCTCTCGTTTGTCTATAAAAAGCTGAGGAACAGAAAGAAATCCGCGACATTTTTTTGCAAGTGTTTTTGAAATTCTACAAAAAGTCGAGGGAAAAAATTATAGGCCGCGGCTTTCTGTTTATCAACAACGAATTTTCATAAAAAGTCGCAGAGACATTTCCGGGCATAAAAGTCAAAGCTTAATGCTCAAACTCGATTGAGCAATGCATCAAAACAAAATATCGCGGATTGTAACGACAGCAATCGGCTACCTAAAGAAGGCATATGTTTGCGTAGCTGTAGACAAAAACATGTTGCGGTTTCCTTCGTATAACTCGATTTTCTACGACAGAAGTGTGACGGAAAAAACGATTTTTATTAGCATCGACATTTTATTCAATTTCGACATAAAATCTCGCAGATTTAAAAGTTTCTAGCGACATATTATAAACTGACGGTAAAATGTCTCGCTGCTTTATAAAATGAACGTTATCGGCCACCATAAAAAAATATGCAGTTAACTGCAAACTTCTTTATTTGTATATCTTTGCTGACTGCAGCAAGAGGACTAGGAGAGTTTCGAGAACTGTGTAAATAGAATATAAATGTTAAAGTGAAAAAAAGAAACTTATATAAAGCCAATGGATCCAACGCTGCATCGAGTGCAACGGCGAGGTTCTAGAAAAGCGTTGACTTTATTGTGACGTCACATTAAATTGACATTAACCCTGCGCCGGCGTTTGATAGGTTCACGTTTTAATTATTAATTTACATGTATTTTTGTATTTTGTTTTCTACGAAAACATACATACCTAATGTAGAAAAATTATAAAAATCTAACACTGTATTTTTTTAAAAGCTTAGAAAATGACGTTACAACTGAAGTGTACGTAGATTTCGAACATCCCTTGTACATACATTCCATGCTTAAATGTTTTTATTTGCACAAACTTGGTCTTTTATACTATGTATTTTTTCTTCTGATCGCCATCGGAATCTGCATGCGACATACGAAAAATTTTAATACTTTTTTTATTTGAAGTTTCTTTCAATATTTTATAGATGTCCTTGAAATGAATACACTAAGCAGTCACAGGAAAACAATTGACCCACGTAGGTCAGTTTAGAACATTTAGATTTTACAATGGTTGTTATAGAAAACTATGAAAACGTTAATGTACTTGCCAAATGAATGACTTAGAGTTATTTTAATCTCACAATATCCACAATATCTGTTATTGTAATTTAAAGTGTTTTTTCTAGTTAAATGACTTGTTTCAAAACTACTCGGTGACTCACATTCATATAATTCAGGCAACACCTTTCTTGTCGTATTTCTTACTCAGACAAAATTCCTGTGACACTCAGCACCAAAGGCAGCATTATGTAATTTTAAAGTTACACGTAGTAGACAGATCTTCAGATTTCTTTTGAAGTTACATGATCCACGGGCAAAGGTGTAGACGAATCATCGGAAGACTTATATGTATGTATGATTGCTTATCAGTCCGTTCCACCACTTTTCCCTCAACTAAATGCACTTACTGCATTTATCCCACACAATATTGACTAATAGCTCTGTTGGTATTTACAGACCGTTGATTTGGCTTCTTCGACAATAAAGGAACTATGTTTGTAGCGTCGCTTGATAGTTTAAACCTGCATTGTTACAAACGAGGCATATAAACTATTCATCAAAGACTTGAAATATTCACAGGCTTTGAAAAAATCTGTTAAAATACCGTTTAATCTGTATCTGGTTGACTTTTTCTCTCCGAGCCGAGACTTAATTATTCTATCATATAAAGAATCATATTAATGTTACTTTCTATAAGTATGTAAAATACATAATAATGTAGATCTCTGCTCTATAAAAGCCTTCGTTTAATTCCAATTCGACCACTGACATCTGTCATCATACCATGCAAACATTAAAATGAAAGAATTCCAGCTGCCTCTGTCAGTGAATTTCCAAGGCGTTAAGTACTAGCGATAACTTTGAACAACCTAGGTTTAAAGCGGTCATGAAATCATGTTATGATACGCTCATAACAATTATATTTAACAGTAGACTCCTATGGTCTCTCCGTAAAATACCTTATATCAGTAGGATTGTCTCCTATAGAATATACCAGCTATCCATTCATCTATATATTAATGATATATATTGTTTAACAACTTTTTTCACAAAAAAAAAACTTAGATGAGAATGTTGCACAACCACGTGCATACTGTACTTAATACAAATTATTAAATATAAATTGCCAGTTCTTACACCTAATACTGGTATTGCGCAAACAAGTAGAAAGTATCTTATAATTAACTCTATTTACATCCATTTCATATGCCTTTATATAGCACAATAGACACAGCGCCCTTGTCAGTATTGTATTCATGCATTAACATGTTTGAATCATGGTTAGGTATCATAACATATGAGTGATTTAGGTCTTTTTTTCTTATTTTGAATAGTTTTTTTCTAATACTAACAAGTTCATTAGGTAGAATATTATTGTTCACGGGTTGTTATGCACTTGTGTAAAATTTGAGGAAGTCGTCAAACATCAGACGACTAACGACATCATTAGAAATGAGCCGCGTCACGACAAAACCAACGTAATACGTTTGCGACCAGCATGGATCCAGACCAGCCGGCGCAGCCTCGTTGATAATTTATACATTTACATCTTTAAGGGCATAATTTTAATTTTAACAAAGGTAGCAGTATTTCAGTAATATTGTCGAGGAAAAGTACATTATATCACTGTTCAGCCTTTTCGAAACGGCACCGATAGTTATTCATAGCGCGCAGTGACGTTCAGTTCTAAAAATAGGAGATCTCGCTTTACTAATATGCACCGGTAGATTAGAGGTATCGAGGGGTTTCCCTATTGTTTATGTATTTTATCGACGACAAAATTCATTTTACATCTAAATTATTTTGATTTGACAATTATATGAAACGATTTATCTTTTAAAAAAAAAACACATTTAACCTTTAAAGCTAAAGGCCACTTTAAAAGAGATGTATGTTGTTTTAAATGTATATACTGATTAGAGATAAACGATGAAAAAAACTAACAAAAACAGAGCGTACTCAACAATTGTGTGTTAGTAACACGACTGGGAATACTTTACTTATTAATGTCTCAGGTGTGGATGTTCTGTCTCATATATATTAGTGAAATGGTGAAGTCTATTACTTTACAATTGCTTAGATGGAAAAACACCGAGGGCTGCCGTTCTCTGCACACTGGCTAACTTTTGTCAATAATTAGATGAACAGAATGGAGTTTATTTTCATAACTTGTACACAAATAATTTCATAGATATAATAAATAAGATACAATTAATAGATTACGTGATGTTTAATTAAGAAAGGTGTATGGAATACAGAGCGGGCTAATACAACAATAGAATATATTTTTACAGTAAATCGATGAGGATGTGTTGGGTAGTTGTTTAATCATTTTTTTTACATCAAGCATTCTTTTAAATATTCAAATATTAAAACGCAAGATCAGAAATAACACAAAGTGACATCAGTTACAAGATGTTTTAGTTTTTAATGAAAACTGTCGTTTCGTTTTTGTTACGTTTTAGTCAAACTCACAAACACTTCGGTATGTTCTACCGCATGACACATCGTACCACTTTCGAGTCGGATTAACACGGACTACACAATGTTCGATGCCACCTGAATTAGTGGGCTCTCCATCTTTCCAGTTTTGAAAATAATTGTTGACATTGCTTCCATCCTGCCAAATGAAAACACCCTCATTTTCCATGTCTGTTGCGCCAAGCCATACATCAAAGTTTACAGACTCTGTAACAGAAACTTGACAAATTTATGAGTGCATGAGGACAAATAAGTTTAAAAGAACACAAATGAGGTCAAAAAGCAAAACAAAATAACAACAATTTCTTAATTCCATACATAGATCAGCTGAGGCTCTTCAAACAAAAAAATATACAAAAGATAATTAATAGATATACTCAGAAATAAATTAAAAATCGCATTGTTTGCTATCTTTCCCCCCATTTGAGTGAAAAGCGTTGCAACGCTTTTTAACTTTCGGTCATTTTTTCACATTTTGTATAATTATTCAGGAAAATGGAGTCAGCGAATGATCTGAAGTTTTGAACGTCCAGACTCATATCAAATTGAAAACTTATCTCGAAATTTATTTTTAAACACATGATGTCAAAAACCTTAAAAATTGTCATAAACATAATGCATTCTATAACATTACATGTATTATGTCGGGCAAATTAATGATTTAACTAATTCCTGAAATCTTTTACATATATAATAAGACAAAATGTTAAAATCTCAAAGTTTTACTAACCAAGTAGTTTTTCTATGAATGCATTTTCTGCCGGCGATTTTATGTCTACCAAATAACCTCCAAGCTCCAAACAATGATTCTAAAATATTTAAGTATATTGTAAGAAGTATTTTCTCAAATAGTTGAAGCAATTTAATAAATATGAGTAACATGAAAATTTCACAACGGTGCCGGTAGACCGACAAAGCAAGCTTGAGAGTAGCTGTTTACGGCGGGAAAGAGTTTCCGCTTATCATTGCTATCAAAGAGCTACAAGAATCAGTCAACAGATATTTGCCTTTTGTTGACCTCAATAAGGATGTTAATCCGCATAAAAGTGTGTCTGTGTTTAATGCCAGATATAAATTTCAAATGCTTGGTAAATGCCAACTTTGATCCAGTTTTTTTGTGACTAAGTAGTTTTGGGTGTTTTTCTACATAACAGAATTCACATGGTTCCGACCGATTACTGAAAAACTGTCAGACTGATGGATTTTGAACTATAGTGTTGTGAAAAAATGCCGAATGACGCCTTGTTTGCTGTAGCTGGAATTATTTATCATGGATGATACTGTAAGCACAAGTGACTTTGATTTGATTGGAGAGTTAGTAAAATTGACACAGAGTTTAATGTTAATAAAGAACATATAGTGTAATTGGTTTTTGTCTGGTGCATGCAGATTTCAATGATAAACGACACCCGGTGTTAGATCCTCTTTCTTACATATCACATATAAATCATATTTTTGAAACCCCTTTCTGATATTAAAACGTTTTCATGCAAATCTGAAAATGAAAAAACAAAATTCATGACTTTTATGTTAATCATTAATAAATAGTTATTTTGATATTGTTCCCCAAAAATGAAAAAAAATAATAAAGCGCAAAATATTTTGATCTTGGATGTGGTTTTGATAAAGCACAGGACCTACAATCTACAGATAGTAATCTACGGATAGTAATCGTGGGTTCAAACCCCGTCAGGGGCAAGTCCTTGTTTTCTTGGGCAAGAAACTTTAAACTCATTGCTCAGTACTGGTTGGTTCCAGGAAAGGATCCGAGATGTCTATAAGCGTATAGCTACTAAAATAAATGTGTTAACCAAAATTGTGCATGTTTCTTTTTTTTTTTTTTTAACTAAAATTATACCTTCGCATCAGTCCATGTCTTTGCGTTTGTTACTACCAGGTAAGCTTAAATAAATTAAATTACAAAAGATAATGTCAAATAAGATGTTTTAAAATAAAAGAAAATTATAATCTTAGAGTTTTTAAATTTGTATGCTTTTGATTTAAACCTATATAAAATAATAACATGTTTCCCTATTGAACATAAGAGAACCGAATGAGTGTGTTATTTAAGAAATAATATATCCCAAACAGTGATATTATCGCTCAATAACATCACTGTTTGGAATTTGGATGCGACGAAATATATCACGAGGGCATAACCCGAGTGATATAATTATGGGCATCCGAACGACAAACAGTGATGTTATCAAGCGATAAAATGTGGATATATTATTTCGATTCTAACACGACACCAACAAATAAATGCTGTTATACCTGATATTAGGCAAAATTGTGTCTGATTTGTTTCCGTACTTATTTTAAGCGCGTACGATTCTTTAAGTGGTTACGTCACATGTATTATGATTACGTCACATATCTAAATATAAGACGTCAACTGTGACTCTATTGCATATACTAACACGACCCGCATTGTTCACTTTTGAATATAGAAGAACCAAAAGTGTGTGTTATTATGCAATAAAGTCACAGTTGACGTTCTATATTTAAATATGTGATATTATCATTATGCATATGACGTAACCACTAAAAAATCCGACGCGCTGAAAATAAGTACGGAAACAAATTAGGCGCAATTTTGCTTTATGTCAGGTACGGCAGCATTTATTTGATGATGTCATGTTAGAATCGAAATAATATTTGCAAATCGGTGATTTTATTGCTTGATAACATCACTGTTTGGAGTTCGGATGCGACAAATTATATCACGAATCACATCACGTAGTCGTTCGGATGCGCATCACTATATCACTCGGGCTACGCCCTCATGATATTTTCGTCGTGATGTTATTGAGCGATGAAAGCACTGTTTGTGATATTATTTCTTAAATAACACACACTTTCGGTTCTCAAATATTCAATAGTGAAAAATGTGGATCGTGTTAGAATATACAATGAAATCACTGTTTGACGTTCTATATTTAGATATGTGACGTTATCATTATATAGGGTTAACGCATGTTTTTCCGTGTTATAACGTCTGCAGAGTCCCGAGGAACGGTTGGTGCCCGAGCCCGGTAGGGCGAGGGCTCCAACCGTTCTGAGGGACTCTGCAGAATTTATAACACGAAATAAACGTGCGTTGTCGACGCTATTATAGCATTTTTTTTATTTTTCCGGGGCAAACAACTTGGAAAATTCTCAGAACCGAACGAAATTTTCAATTTTAATTATTGAACCAAAGCTTGACATTGGACATTCATTATCTCAAGAAAAAACAACGTTACATTTCTCTACCCACTACCCAAGACAAAACATGACCCTCGGAAATTCTTAAAATGATTTCAGATTGACGGTAGAACAAAGATCAGTGACAACAGAATCGGTTTTTTTCAAGCACACAAGTTTATAAAAAAAATCAGGCACTAAACATTATTACCTCAAAGAAATATAAAGAGCATTTATCAACATAAACATCAATAAAACAACATTTTCTCATATTCATTTTGTGTTATCTTGTTTTGTTAGTTAATCGGAGGGTTAAACTGAATGATAGGTATTTGTTTACATTGACAACTGTCCGTTTCTTAGAAAGGGCGACAACCAAGATTATGCAGCGATGCCTATTCGCCGTTTTTCCGGCATAGTTACTTGAAAGCTGCTCGCCGTAATGCGATTGAGGCCCTCGAATCAATAA
Organism: Ruditapes philippinarum; assembly: GCF_026571515.1. Taxonomy (NCBI): domain Eukaryota; kingdom Metazoa; phylum Mollusca; class Bivalvia; order Venerida; family Veneridae; genus Ruditapes; species Ruditapes philippinarum. The sequence continues at coordinate 126,107 of NW_026860652.1, read as the reverse complement.
TTTCAATATAACCAGAGCGCATGACTCTTGGCAAACAGGCCAAATTGTCATTTCTTTTGTTTGTTTACTGGGCCCTGTATGTATTGCGCATAGGTGAAACCGGGCTATAACAAGAGCCCGTGACTATGTTAACACAGGGTTTTGGTCCCGTTATAACATGGGCAAAATAGGGGAAAATAGCCGATTTTATGCTATAATACACTTTACTTAACCACTAAATATGTGAGCACTGAAAATAGGTATGGAAACAAATCAGGCGCAATTTAGCTAAATATCAGGTACGACAGCATTTATTTGATGATGTCGTGTTAGAATCGATACAATATATCCAAATTGGCGATTTTATCGCTACGCTCTGATATAATTCCTCGCATCCGAACTCCAAACAGTGACTATTTGAGCGATAAAATCACAGTTTGAGATATATTATTTCTTAAATATAAAAGTGTAATGTAACGTAAAGTAATGTAATGTAATAAGAACGCCGCCATACTTCTAGTAGTAAGGTTATTGTTAATTGCTAAAGTTGCATTTTTAACTTTTGAAAGTAGTGTTTGTGTAAAGCAAAAAAGAAAATGAAAAAAATAACAAGTTACATCGACGTCTATAGAAGGTTGTGCCGAGGAGTATTGGAGCGTTTCTTCTGGTTAGAAACTTGTCTCTGCATCCAATACATCGGGAACTTTCCTGACGATGGAAAACACCGAAACATACCTCAGAATCAGCACATGTTGCCAAACATTGTGATATACTCAAGTTATCTTTGAAATATAATGCATGCTGCCCGGGGCAGGTATAACTATCAAGATCTGTTTCCTTTGTGAATTTGAGATTTTTATTGTCATTTCCACTGACTGTGACAACAAACGACACACATGATACGAAACAATATAAACAAAAACGAAACTGATTTTTCTGCATTATTAGAAAAATTGCTACACTTGTATGAAATCGTTTATTAAATGATAATTAGTGTTCAACTTTTAAACAATGTAATATCCAACAAACTGGTGATCTATCTAACAAGTGGTAAACATATCTATAAAATTTAAACATTTAATAAAAGTCAATAAAATTTTAAATCATAACTCATATGAATAATGAATTGTGAAAGCACGCCCTATGACGGCAATTTCATTCCCCCAAATGCAGCATGAATCTGAATTATTGTTTATCAGTTTAAGGATATTAGTACAATTACTAGGAATAAAACTGAGCAATTTTGCTCTGCGCAGTCTGATCAGGATCCATGTTGTTCGCTATCAGTTTTTCTTCTTGTAAAAGGATTGGTAAGCGAACAGAATGGATCAGACTGTGTGGATGCGCAGGCTGGTCTGGATCCATGCTGGTTGCAAACGCACTATGTTGGTTTAAGAACCCTCGTACCTTTCTTTCCCAAAGTGTTCTATTTAGCAATTAAAGTTTCAATAACAAACACACAAAACCTTTTCTCATACATTTATTTCATATAAAAGTATACATAATACTGAAAGTAAACTTCCAACCTCTAGGCCAAACGTGAGGTAAAGTAAAAACAAACTAGAACATACTTATTTTTTTATAAAGGCTGAATTTTAAATTAAAACAAGTATAAACATACAAATCAAATTTAAAGAGCTAAGAAAGACATATATTCAGAACACCAGGACACCAACAAAATTTTAACTCTAATCGTAATACTGTGGCTATTTTTGACCCTTGTGACCTTGGCCCTTTAAACTAGTGATGAAAACATTGTAAATGCAGAAATAGACATCATAATAAAAATATTTTGAAGTATCTTTTCATGATAAATCAAACAAGGCTCTTGGTCAATTAATTTTTTAAGGACAACATGTGTTCAAAAACAGGGAAAGACTAAATTGTAAGTATAGAAACATGATTTTAACGCTTCTGTAAGTATAGAAACATGATTGTAACGCTGCTGTAAGTATAGAAACATGCTTTTAACGCTTTTGTAAGTATAGAAACATGATTGTAACGCTAGTGTAAGTATAGAAACATGATTGTAACGCTACTGTAAGTATAGAAACATGATTGTAACGCTACTGTAAGTATAGAAACATGATTGTAACGCTACTGTAAGTATAGAAACATGATTGTAACGCTAGTGTAAGTATAGAAACATGATTGTAACGCTACTGTAAGTATAGAAACATGATTGTAACGCTAGTGTAAGTATAGAAACATGATTGTAACGCTACTGTAAGTATAGAAACATGATTGTAACGCTAATGTAAGTATAGAAACATGATTGTAACGCTAATGTAAGTAAAGAAACATGATTGTAACGCTACTGTAAGTATAGAAATATGATTGTAACGCTAATGTAAGTATAGAAACATGATTGTTACGCTACTGTAAGTATACAAACATGATTGTTACGCTTCTGTAAGTATAGAAACATGATTGTTACAGTACTGTTACAAAAGAAATATGATTGCATACCAGCTGTTCCAGAATTACATATTTGTAACACTATCGCAACCGTAGAAAGGTGACAGTACTGTTGCAAATTTAAGCATGATTTTAATACTACTGTAACAATAACAAACATATTTGTACACAAATGTAACCACTGTAGTTTTCAATTATTCCTATTTAATCATCTAACTCATTTTATATTCTTTGTATTCAAATTCTGATAAAATATTAAAATTCTTGACATATAGATGGGACATTAGAGAATTGAATCCCTTGTATGAACGACAAAACGGTTTATAAATAAAATCAATCAACATGTTTCAAATTCAAAATATTACATTAATATCTTGCCGTTTTCTTGACTTTGCAAATCATTAGAATAATATTTATGATGTTTTTATTGCATTAGTAAAACCCCTGTCACACTAGGACGGCGTTCTCACGGCGTCCAGTGACACTTCAGAACGCCGAGGTGAACGCAGTAAGATCGCAAACATCGCCGCAGCATCGCCGTAGCATCGTTGTGGCATCGCATAGAACGCCGACCGACGGCGCGCATTTTGAGCATGTTCAAAACAAACGCCGTCACTCGGCGTTCTAAAATGAGCGCAGTGGGATCGCAGATAGGACGCCGTAGCAACTCCGTAGCATATCCTACAACGCAACAGGAGCGCCATGAAAGCGCAAAAGGAACGCCGAATGAACGCGGTGGTTATCCACGGCGCTTGTACGGAGTTTGTGCGGCGTCTTTACCGCGCTTATACTGCGTGTGCACGGCGCTTTTACAGAGCTTTACGATTTCAGGGCAGTGTGAATGCCGCGAGAACGCAGTATGAGCGCCGTAAATGCGCAGTGAAAGCGCAAAGAACGTCGTAGAAGCGCGATCCGAACGAAGACAATCGTCAATTAAAACGCCGTGAAAGCTCCGTAACATCGCCATGATCGCCGTGGGGACGCCGTGAAGACTCCATGAAGTCTTTATGTCAACAAAAATATAACATTTTTTATTGCGATCTCGCGGCGCTTTGTTAAATTTTACAACGCCGTGCAAACGCAGTGAAAGCGCAGTTTGGTGTGACAGGGCCTTTACGCTGTAGAATATTCATGATAAAATACTGCAAAATTAGTCTTAAACCGCACAAAACATGTAAAATATAACTCAGATCTTGAATGTTTTCACCTTTCTAAAAAGTTTAGTGCATTTTTCTCAAAATTGATTTTCTTGAAATATGTTTGCTCATCTGTAGGCGTGTAGCTTTAAAGTTACATTAGTATGTTACAACTGGTACTCTGAGACTATCATCAGCTGTAAATTGATGGTGTTTAGGAATACACGACATTCAATATTACAATAACAAACAACTTTAATGTCTAAAATTATACAAAAGATGGATTTGGATTAACGAGAAACGTAAGCGTAACTTCCCATTTTACATACTTAAAGAGGAACATAAGAGAAACGTCCCATTTTTACATACTTAAAGAGCAACGTAAGAGTAACTTCCCATTTTTACATACTTGAAGAGGAACCAAATTAAGATGATGATTTATTACGTTGTTTCTCAAAATGTTTGATATCCGATAATCGTTTTTATCTCTATTCTATTGTTTAAAACAATTAATTATGGCCCAGTAAGCTCCAGAAATGCTTTTTTGATTTCTCAAGAGCTTTGTTCGTCCTGCCATATATAGTTTAAACATGGAGTATCTTTTTTCAAAAACAGAAACTGCTTTTCTATAGCAATAAGCACAGCTATGGTTATTTAGTATTTTGTATAGAAATTCAAATATATTTTTTTGTTTACATTTTGCTACTATTACGACAACTTCCAAATTCAACGCATCTTTGTCAAGGTAAAATGCATATAACATATGCTCTAAAACCCAAAAATTAAACTATAATGTACCGGTGTTTCCCTATCTTAAAGTAGGAAATAATATGTGTTTATGAATATTATAAACAAATCAGTTTGAATACATGTTTTATTAGATAATGCCTCAGAAAATTGCAATCAGAATTTTTAGTTATTCATGTTGAACAATACATATCTGTCATAAATATAACATTCCAAATACCCTATAGAAAAGCAATTGATATTCCTTTACATATTAATGAGCTCTGTTCTGAACACCGATGAACTAAAAACACATATGAGCCGTGTCACGACAAAACCAACATAATGGGTGTGCGACCAGCATGAATTAAGACCAGCCTGCGCATCCACAGAGTCTGATCAGGATCCATGCTGTTAGCTATCAGCTTCTCTACTTGTTCTAGAGTTTGCAAGCGAACAGCATGGATCCTGATCAGACTGCGCAGGTGTGTCTGGATCTATGCTGGCCGCAAACCCATTATGTTGGTTTTGTCGTGACACGGCTCAATTATGGTCTGTTGCATATTATATGGATACGCTATATTAATTTTCATGTGATAAAATAATATTTTGCGGACCTGGAATAATGAATAAACAATACACTTATTGCAGTTTAAACAAACCATTAAAGGCCCATTAAGCCACAGAAGTGATTTCATTTTCATTTTTCAGTAAAAGCTTTTAATGTTGGTGTTCTTTTATTGTATCCAAATAGTTACTCATTGGCTTATTACCAGAACCATTTTTTTCATCTGTTTCCTTTTGGAAATAAGTACAATTATTCATGTATATATAGTGTATTAGTATTTGTATGAAAAACAAAATACTACAGTCCCCTTTGTTTACATTTTACTACATTTATGACAAATTAGTTAACATTTAGTGCTACTTTCGTAAGTTAACGACGCGGAAACCATAATACAAAAATTAAAAAAAATCATTATAATTATATTTGTTTCTTGGGCATTATGGGCCTTAAAGGAATTGATACGTTTCAAGTTAAAAGAACTCGATTTAGGTCTAAATGTCTAAAATTATAATATGTAGATCATTTTGGGCACCTTATACAGAAAGATATGAGCCGTGCCATGACAAAACCAACGTAATGCGTTTGTGACCAGCATGGATCCAGACCAGCCTGCGCATCCGCGCAGTCTGATCAGGATCCATGCTGTTCGCTAGCAGTTCCTTTACTTGATATAGGGACAGAAAAAGACGTGCACAAAATTTGCCTTCATTAAAGGAAGGGGACGGAGTACAGTTGAAAGACATTAATATAGAAGGTAGAGTAATTAAGAAAGCTTCGCGACCACGATCTTTTATAGTTGAGACACCGAAATCTAACATTGAAAGAAATTTCCGTAGTTTGGTTAACTATCATAAACGAGTTGACTTTGATAAAGAAATAGATATTCTTTATATGCTTTAGTACTTAAAATAAAACTTATATATATTTAACAGTGTTATGATTATAACTGACCAGCGGTCATTAAGACAATAGTACAGTAACCACAGAAATTTGACTTAAACCATAAAACGTGGTAATTACACTTTATTTACCTCAGAAACATAATAATGACATACATGTGCGACTGTTACAATGGAAGCATGACTTATTTTTATGCCACAGACACTTGATTGTAACACTACAATAGGTATAAGAACATGATTGTAACGCTACTGTAAGTATAAAAACATGATTGTAACGCTATTGTTAGTATAGAAATATGATTGTAACGCTACTGTAAGTATAGAAACATGGTTGTAACGCTACTCTAAGTATAGAAACATGATTGTTACACTACTGTAAGTATAGAAACATGATTGTAACGCTATTGTTAGTATAGAAACATGATTGTAACGCTACTGTAAGTATAGAATCATGATTGTAACACTACTGTAAGTATAGAAACAGGATTGTAACATTATCCTTAGTATAGAAACATGATTGTAACGCTACTGTTAGTATAGAAACATGATTGTAACGCTATTGTTAGTATAGAAACATGATTGTAACGCTACTGTAAGTATAAAAACAGGATTGTAACACTACCCTAAGTATAGAAACATGATTGTAACGCTATTGTTAGTATAGAAACATGATTGTAACGCTATTGTTAGTATAGAAACATGGTTGTAACGCTACTGTAAGTATAGAAACATGATTGTAACGCTACTGTTAGTATCGAAACATGATTGTAACACTACTGTAAGTATAGAAACATGATTGTAACACTACCCTAAGTATAGAAACATGATTGTACCACTACTGTAAGCATAGAAACATGATTGTAACACTACTGTAAGTATAGAAACATTATTGTAACGCTAGTGTAAGTATAGAAACATGACTGTAACGCTAGTGTAAATAAAAAAACATGATTGTTACAGTACTGTTACAAAATAAAAAACATGATTGCCTACCAATTGTTCCACAATAACATATTTGTAACGCTATCGCAACCGTAGAAAGGTGATTTTACCGTTGCAAATTTAAGCATGATTGTAACACTACTGTAACCATAACAAACATATTTGTACAAAATTGTAACCACTGTAGTTTTCAATTATTTCTATTTAATCATTTAAGAGTAACTTCCAATTTTTACATACTTAAAGAACAACGTAAGAGTAACGTCCCATTGTTACATACTTAAAGAGGAACCAAATTCAGATGATGGTTTATAACGTTGTTTTTCAAAATGTTTGATATCCGATATCTGATCAGGATCCATGCTGTTTGCTATCAGTTTCTCTACTTGTAAAAGGATTGGTAAGCGAACAGCAAAGGTCCTAATCAGACTGTGTGGATGCACAGGCTGGTCTACATCCATGCTGGTCGCAAACGCACTATGTTGGATTTGTCGTGACGCCGTTCATTTAATGATGCTTCAAGGACAGTCATCCGCTTGTTCAAAATCATAAAGCCTTTCGTGCCACCATTACAAAGGCGAAGAAGGAGTATCAAACCTAGGGCAGAGTATCTTCATATAAACCTTGCATTAGTAAGGAAAAGCATAATGGAAATAAAGTTTATGAAAAAAAATGGGGGTTCGCATTTTGTTGTGTTTTTTTTTTTTTTTTTTTTTTTTTTTGGGGGGGGGGGAGGAGTTTCAATTCCTAAAAATATAATTCAGCTTACCTTCCTATTTGAAATGATGTTAGCACGCACTTCAATAGTACGTTATATGTCAGGTTATGCACTTAAGTAAAATATTAGAAAGGGGCATTTATGTTCTTTTGTCTATACCGCCAACGAAAAAATAGAGAAAATAAGAATCCCTAAAGAAAGTCCAACACAACATAATTGAAAATGTTGCAGGCTCGGTTTGATCGAGCCTGTTCATGGACGGAACTGTCAAGTGCAAACTACCGTCCACGCCCCCTAGCACCGGCTTAAGCAGACTTCAACATTTGAACATGAAATTGTGAAATTTTGAATTTAGATACATCCGCAGATGTGTTGATACGGCGGTTATCATGGAACCTTCAACGTGACACTTCCGTGCCATTCCATGAAACGCGGCGTATGGTCCCCAAGTAATATAAAGCGTGTGCCCTTAACGAGAAAGCAATGGGCGGAACTAAATAAAATCGAATTATGAAAGGGGATCTGCCGCATGAAGGTGTTAAGATCTCACCATATGAATTTGTGTTTGGCAGGAAAGCAAGATTAATCGTCATCGATTATTTGTACCGTGTAACGACAAAACCAACATAATGGGTTTGCGACCAGCATGCGCAGGCTGGTCTGGATCCCATTATGTTGGTTTTGTCGTGACACGGTTCATTTGTTTATAATAGCCAAAACACCAAACCCTTAGACTACCATCCATTATTCAAGAAGAAGATTGTTTATAAAAAATCAAAGCAAAAGAGAAGACGAAAAACATATTTTGATAGGAAAGCAACAATAATAACATTTTCAGTAGAAAACAAGGTGTTAGTAAACGACGGCAAACACAAGAGAACATCGATTAAATTGTAAATTCTATTTGAGCAAAAAGTACCATTTCCTATTCTTTTGTAACACTTCTGTAACAGCAAAAGATATACCTACCTATTTTATTGTAGCACTTCTGTAGCAAAACAAAAAAATGCTAGAAATAGCACTGATGCAACAGCTTGAGATTTAATTTCTTGTTGTTTCATAGTTTGGGTACCTGTGTTATACATATACATGCACAGTGCGTGGTTAGTTACTCGCACTCCAGAGCATGCCCATTTATTGGCTCATTTTTGCTGGGGTTTACATTTTGTGACGGCAGAGAAAGGGAAAACGAAAGAAATATCAAATTCAGATGCTCGTTGATTGGCTACTTTTTTAGGGTTTCATATTGTGACAACAGGGAACGTGTTTTTTATGTTTGACAATGATACAAAAGAGAAAGAACACCAAAACACTTGGCAATCTGATTTATACTCGGGGTTACGCCCCCTCGTACAAATCAGATAGACTCGTGTTTCGGTGCTCTTTCTATTACTTATTGTGCATTAATTAAATTGTCACCAAAAAAAATCCAATATTTTGAAAAAAAAAGATGATATTTGAGTTAAAGATCCTGTATGTTGTAATTATGGCTCTTACCACACTTAAGTGAAATTCTATATATGTATAAGTATTGAATTATGCTTCTAAAACAATTTTCAAACATTGAATAATATGTTAAATATGAACTGCAAATATATGTTCACATTATATTTAATCATTAAAATATAAAATTAAGAAACTAATAATTTCACTGTTTCAAACAATGATATTATCAATTTGATAATTTCACTGTTTTAAATAAGAGATATAATATAAAAGTAAACTAACAAAAATAGGGCTTACTCAACAATTGTGTGTAAGTAACACAACTGAGAATAATAATTAATGTCAGGCGAGTTGGTGAAGTCTATTTCCTTCACCATTGCTGAGATTGAAGAACACCTTAGGCTGTCAATCTCTGGACACTGGCTAATTAGATGAACAGAATGGAGTTTATTTTCATAACTTGTACACGAATAACTTCATCGATATAATAAATAAGATACAATTTATAGGTCACGCGCTGTTTGATTAAGAAAACTGTATGAAACATAGAGCAGACTATTATGACAATAGAAGATGATGTTTTAAAAGTAAATCGAGGAAGATGTATAGGAAATCGACCGAGCACGAGGTTTCCTTTAACAAGTGAATTAAAGTTGCCATTTTTTTAAATGATACTAAGTTTTCATATTGTGACCACCTACAGTATGTATAGTTTTAAACGAATGTAGAACAAAACCCAACACATCAACACCCAACACCTCAAAATATTTTATAGTGGACAAATCCCCACGACTGAATTTATAGAGTGGACAAAACCCCACACCTTCAATTTTATTGGGTAGATGCTGGGGTTTCCAATGCAAATGTTAATTTGTCTAAACTTTGATGTGCTGTCTATTATTTTTATTCAAAACTCCAATACAAGGATGTTGGAATAATTGCTAAGTGCATTCACTAAACATTATCGTCTCCAGATTTTTATGACAGTAATATTATAAAATATTTTGCATTTTTTCTTTTTCATGTGTTGTAAAGGATCGGTCAGTCAGGCAAGACCAGAACTCTGCACGTGCAAAAGATAGACCTCATAACGGATTTTCTTTTGTGTAAACAGGTCTATCAAAAATATCGACCTGTCACAAACAATATAGGAGATGTGTAAGTGTTGGGTAGTTGCTTAATCAATTTTTTAACATCAAGCATTCTTTTAAATATTTAAATATAGAATCGCAAGATCAATAAAATAACATAAAGCGCCATTAAATTCAAAATGTTTTAGTTTTTAATTAATTTTGTTGAGATACGTTGGAAATATAAGGAATACTTTGTAGATTCTAATCCCAAAAGAAATGTCGTCATTGCTGCATATACAACTGCACAAGCTCGACTCAAGTTGTACTCTTACCTAGAACAGCTAGAGGGTAGATACAGATTTTATTGTATTTACCACAAAACATGGAAAGAGTAAACCAACGTTAGGTTATTGCTAAGGTGACATGACAGACAAAGTTCCAGACAATCGCATTCTGACTTTTGTGACAGGTGGGCCAAAGAATTATTCTTACCGATTGGAAAAGCCTGATAAAGACGACAACCCTATTATGCCCTGTAAAATAAGAGGTATAACTCTTAATAGTAGAAACATGTTGAATGTGAATTTTGACGTTCTTACAAACTGTGTAACAAAGCGTCCTTACGCATCAGTATCATTAATGGATGCTCACAAAATTACTAGAGTGAGAGAAACAGTCCAACTCACAACAAAGTGGAAAAAAGACTATAAACTAGTATTTGACAAGCGTGTCATAAGAAAGAACTATGTGTCATATCCATATGGGTATTAGATAAAACACAAATTATTTTGTATATTCTAACTGTATTTAACAATGGAATGAAACTGTGTTATACTTTATGATGTACTCTAGACTAGTTTAGTTATTTATAAATATGAATAAAAGAGATACTTTTATATATTTTGTTGTTATTCAATACTTTATTTGTGACTCCCCCAATTCCCACAGAAGAAAAATCATATTGCTGGTAAATGCAGTGAATAAAATTTATATTGGATAGAAGTAACACAACTGTAGTACAAAAAGAATACATCACTACACAAAAAGGAAACTGTCAAGTGCAAATAGAACGTGTATATTAAAATAATACTTACTGCCAGAAATATTTATACGAATTTGTGCCTTTCGAAACCCCCTACAATGAGTTGATTTTAAAACAAGCGTACATAATTTATATGTCATCATAAACACCAAATATTGGGTTATCCCTTAAATGAATTACATTTATTTCATACAAAGTCACTGCATAGTGAACGATTTCAAAACAGATATACACATGTGTTGCCAAAAACAAACCCAGTAAGTATGATCTCATTCTCTAATGCTAAGGTCATTCTGTTAGGCTTCTAACGAATAGGACACATAAATTCTACAATAAGTTACTGTGTTTATTAACTAACAAGGATATGTTAGTAAACAGTCAATTGTGCTAGTGATATATATCTTTTTTCATGATTTCATGGCTACACTTTTGCACTCTGATGCCGCTCTAAAGGTTAAATATGTTATATTTAGATACATTGTTTTTATATCATTGTCAAATGAAAGGATTTAGGTGGAAAATAAAATGTGTCGACGTTACAATATGTAACAGGGTCTTAGTCTTGAAAACTTAGTGCAAGGGAGCGAACTCTTACATTACTGCTAACTTTCATAATTTTCGAAAGGGAGACAAATCCGTCGGTCCAGTTTGATACTTTTCAAAGGTAGATTACTTTTTTGATTTTACTCATATTTTCATTGAATGGATGTGTTAGTTTTATTTTAAGGAATCAAATGATTGGGATTTTAGGCTATTTTATGTCATGTGATATCTTGGTGGGAAAAGTCATTGAGTCTTTGTTTCATAAAGAAGAGATGATAAAAATATTTTTGATTTCAAGTAGGTATGTGTTTATCCTAACTGTTGCTAATTGCTTTTGTCAATACGTGGAATTGAAGTATTGTGATTCTGTTATAGTGTGGTACAGTCCATTAATTATAAATTTGTAAACAAATATGAGTTTCAGAATGACATGTATCTATCAAGTCACCTTTCTTCTTTTATTCACTATTAATTAACAGTTACTGATATGCCAGAGAGGAGGTGTAATTGTATTTGTCTGATGGACTTAAATCATTTAAGTTAAATGTTATGTATTGTGTATTGTAATACATGTAACATGTGTGCAATTTGCGTAATTCCAAATGAATATGTAAGGGCTGTTGCTAAACGTAAATGACTGATTGGCCGCTAGAGACTAAACATGTTGATGATTATCTTCTTGGTGTGAATATAAGATGATTAATGTAATCCATTGTTCCTGCCTTATTTTATTTTATATTTAACTGTTGTTATATACTTATTTCAGAGTGATGTGTACCTACTGTTTTGATCAAACAATCTTGTCAGGATGAATGCATAACTGAAAATGATTAACATAGTCCAAGAACTTACTTGACCATAAGGGGCTTGCACTTACTGAAATGGCATTGCACCGACAACACATATATAACAAATAAAAAAGTCCCTATCTCGATTATTTACCTGCACGCCCCCTGTATTTGAATTCATATTTCAAGATCTTATTTTTAAACGGTTATGTATAGCTCTTGGGAATCTGTTTTGAAGAAGGTCTAAAAGTAATTATAGACATATTTTAAAGATAAAATTACTGAAATACTTAATTTGAAACAACACAGAATTTTATTTCCAACAGAAAACAAAAGCCGAAGGCCGCTTTTAAACAGTTTATCTTTTCTTTATCACAAACAAATGCAAATTGAATATGATTTTGATACTACAGAATATGCATTCGCACTATTCTATCGGAAAGAAATTAATCACTTCTAAAAATTATATTGAATTCGTTAAAGCAACGTTTGCTTTTAACAAATGCACATTTATTTCCTTTCAATGTACGTATATGTAAATATTAGAAACCATGCGTGAAACTTATTACTTCGTTTCCGTGTGACCTACAATCCAGAAATTGCTGGTTTTACTTACTATACATTTGCAAATACAGATCTTTCAGGGACTGCTGCGATAAAAGATGTCAATATTATGCTTGGTTTTGTGTTTTTAGTGAAGGAAGAAAGCTTATTTTCATTCATTTTGGTACAAACATATTCCGTCTCGTATGAATTACTAAAGCTGCATTTGCAATTTTTGCCAATTAAAACAAATGTTCTCGAAAACCATAAAACAGGGGACAATGCACTTTGTGTTTATATTTAAAGAAAGTTTCACATCCAAATGTATAAAGAATATGAACTTATGGAGCCCAGAATTCAGCATTACTCGTTTGTATTACTATAAAAAGTCACGTGATTCACCCGCGTGCGTAACGTACTGTATTTACTTTGTTCAAATATTAAAGCAGATATACAGTGGCTGTTTATTGACTTTAATAAGGTTGTATTTTAGCATCTACCGAATTTCAGTGTTTTAACAGGTCGTTGCTATAAAAAAGCAGGAGTGAAACCTTTGCACAAATGTGTTGATAAACTCATCAGTTGCATATTTTTAACTTTGCAAACTAATCTATACGCTTTTGTGTGGCTTATCAGAGGTCGATGAATAATTGAATGATACATATATACTATTTCAGTTCAGTCTTTTGATAATGACAATATGGGTGACACAAGTTGCATTAAAGTGGTATATCACTTATAAATATCTTCAACAGTATTATCAGGCAAACGTGGTTCTATGCATTAATTTTATCAGTATATGAATATTTCAAGGCAGTAAATGCGCTGTGTGTTTGTTTCGCCTATTTTTTGGCCTGTCGTCGCATTGAAGTATATTTGCTTTTTCGTTTTAGCTTTCAATTTCCACTTTAGAACCATTACTCCAAATGGATTTCAAATATGATATTCCTCAGCTAAAGAAACGTTTTAATTTTTATTACCCAAAAGCTCTATGTTTGAAGTACTTTTATAATTTCCAAGAAGATACTCATTGATTAATTATCTGAACCATTATTTTTATTTGATGCTTTCTGGCAAACAGTATAGTTAAGTGTAACTAGTTTTTTACTTGGGGACCATACGCCGCTTTTCATGGAATGGCACGGATGTGTCACATTGAAGGTTCCATGAAAATCGCCGTATGAACACATCTGCGGATGTTTCTAAATTCAAAATTTTACTATTTCATGTTTAAATGTTGAATTCTGCTTAAGCCAGTGCTAGGGAGCGTGGACGGTAACTTGCACTTTCCAGTACCGTCCATAAACAGGCTCAATCAAACCGAGCCTGCGACATTTTCAATTTTGCCGTGTTGGGCTTTCTTTAGGGATTCTGTGTTTATCTATTGTATTTTTTATGGAAGTCAAAAGACTACTTTGTTTACATTTTGCTACTTTAACGACAAATTATATTACATTTATCACGACTTTCTTCAGGTAACAAGGATTTAAAATTCTTTAAAACTATTATGTAAACATAAAATACATATTTGCCTTTCCTAAAGAAATATAAATTATTTCCTTTCTGAGGCATGTGCCTTTTAGAAAATCTTGCCGCTAGTTTACATTTTCCGTTTAAGTCTTTGCAAAAATGAGGAATCTATAGGAAACATCTTTAATTGGTGGTTATTTTCCACGTCTTTACATAATGATAATCTACAACAAAAATGTAGCAAAAATCATATTGTTCGCCCTTTTTCTGATTTAAAAAATGAAGTTACATATGAGTTCTTGCCAATGCTGAAATATCTTGTTACGTTCACAAGTTTTCATTCGAATTATAGTTGTTGTCATACTATGTACCGGCAATTTAGGTTAGTTCTTCAGCGCTTTTTACCGGAAAGTGATCCAACACTTGATGACGAGCTGTAATTTGAGCTACATTTGCTTTTATCTGATAGAAATGTTCAATTGTCAGATATAAGTTATATTGCATTAAATGTGATAAACAAGATCAAGAAAGAAAGGCGGCGTTCAATTAATGCAACCGCCACACGACCTAGCAACAAGGACCAGCGGCATGGGGCTCAGAAGGACAGAAACAGAGCAGGACTAAAGGCAGAACATGGACAGGATCATCACTTAAATGATACATATAAACAGATTAATTGTAACCGACAAGGAAATCAGCTACATTTGATTAATAAGCCAACAAGGTAAACGGGCACAGGGAAAGGGGACTTGAAGCAGGGAGGAGAAATATCAAAAAAAATAAAACTAAGGCCGAAATGGAAAATACCTACCAAATGCGATAAAAACAAGTAGGGACACAAATAAATTTCTCACCATAATAATATGAAACAAGAAAGATATACATCTGAAGGACACGTCAGTGCATTGGAACGGTCAGCAGCCATAGATCAAACCTGTTTATGGTGCACAAAATCCCACTCTTAGCCCTGTTTGATCCTGAATGATGTTATTTCAGTGCATAGTTTCTACATCAAACACATGACGTTTTGATACAAACGATATTTATATTTGTCTTTCAAAAAATAACTGCATGTATGTGAATGTCCCCCTATCTAACCATCCGTTGACCGTATATCTTTCTATCTGACATTCGTCTATATATTTGACTATCCGTTCACTGTCCAACTCTCTATCAGACCATGTTTTACCGATAGTCTCTCATTATCATCAGTTTTCCGTCAGTCTTTCTGTCTGATCATTAGTGTAAAAGCTTACCGTCTGTCTCTCTGCCAGACTATTAATTTACCGTCTGTCGTTCTATCTTAATATCCGATTTACCGCCTGTGTCTCTATTTGATTATCCGTTTACCGTCGGTATTTCTATCTGACACTTCGTTTACCGTCTGATGTTTTATTTGCCTATCCGTTAACCGTATGTTTTACTATCTGTTTGCTGCCTGTCAGTCTATCTGATTTTCCGTTTCACCATCTGCTTACCGTATGTCTATCTATCAGACCTTCAGTTTACAGTCCGTCCAATTATTTGAGTGATTATTGCTTCATCTGACAGTCCGTATACCGCCTGTTGCTTTATCTGACAGACTGTTTACAGTCTGTCCCTCTTTCTCACCATCAGGTTATCGTCTGTCTCTCTGTTTGACCATGAGTTTTCTGCATGTTTTTCTTTCTGATCATCAGTTAACCGTCTGTCCCTCTATCGTTCAGCCATTTTTTCAACTTATAAAAATGAATGACATGAGTGATTTAACACTAATGAGTGGTTTAAGAGTTTAATGATAGTTTTGTATTGACTTCAGTCATAATTTTATAATTATTTGAAAAAATGACAAAGTAAAGGCGGTGATCTTTAATATATGGTACGGTTTGACATGTAGAAATAGAATGAAAAAAATAAAATTTTATTAATCGTAACAGTTTATGATAAAAATTACAGAAATTGGGGTTTACGAGCTATTTGTCCTAGACAAGTATGAACAGGTTCAGGCTTAAGTTCGTATGTAAACCATCACTGCTTAAAAGAATATAATAAAGGGAAACTGTACAGGGTGCATCTTTAAAGAATTGTTGACAAATGGTGTGATATATAGGATAACTTAGTAAAAAAGCGAAAATTTTATTTCAAATGTATTGATATCAAATCTAGTCGAAAAAAAATCTGGAAACAAAGTGACCCCCGGAAGCATTAATCACAACAAGATAACATAAGAATTGCAGACTCGGTTTTATTGAATCTGTACATGAGGGATAATGAATAAGTGCAACATCCCTCATGCCCCCTAACACCGGCTTGAGCGGTACTTAATTCTCAACACTTAATAGTGCTGGCATCAATGATCCCTAAAGACCAGAAATATAACAACACTGAAGTGAAGTACGGAGCAACTTTTCACAACTGCCACACAGCACTTGACACCTGCTGTTGTGAAGTATAAAAATCTGGAAACAAAGTGATCCCTCGGAAGCAAGTTTTTGATATATCAAAAAATTTTTAAAACCTCGGTAATAAATTTTCTTTTCCCTTTAAAAAAAAATTTAAGGGGTTTTTTTTAAAATTTTTTTTAATCAAAAAAAACCCCACTTTTAAAAATTCCCCCCTTTTTAAAAATTATTTTTTAAATTTTTTTGAATGGGGCCGGTTTTCAATACCCTCCTTTTTAATTTAAATTTTAAATTTAAAAAAAATTGTTTTTAAAATTAACCCTTTTCCCCCTTCTTAAGTAAAATTTTGGAATTTTTTTTTGAAACCAAGGGCCTTTTGGGTTTCCAAATTAAATTCCCAAAAATTTTTTTGGGGTGGAAAAACTTAAAAATTTTCAAAAATTTTTTAAAATTCCAAAAAAAAAATTTAAAACCCTAGATTTTTCTTTCAAAAAGGGCCCAAAATATTTTTTGAAAAAAATCCCACAACTTTTAAACCCCAATTCTTTTTTTTCAAATTTTCCCTTTTTTATTCCAAGTTTCCTAAGGGAATTTTTTAGAAACAATTAATTTGAATTTGGGCCCCGGGTTCCTTTAAATTTTTTAAAATAAAATTTTTGGGGGGAAAATTGGACAAAACCCCCTGTTTTTTTTTAAATTAAAAAAATTTATAAAGTTATTTTTAAAAAAGTAAGTAAAATTTTGCCGTAAAATTTTCCTTTTTTTAAGTTTTTCTTTTTCCCCAATCTTAAAAAAAAATTAAAAGAAAGGGGGGTTTTTAATTATTGGGGATCCCCATTTTTCTTTTAAAAAGAAAAAAAGCTTTTTTTTTTAAAAATTTCAAGGGGCGTTAACCAAGGAATTTTTTGGTTGGGGGGGCAAAACCGAAATTTACCAAAAATTTGGCCTTAAACCTTTTTCAGGGAAATTTAAAATTTGAAAAATTTTCCCAAAAATTAATTTAAAAATTTAAATTGGCCTTAATTAAAAATTTTTCATTTTGTGTTTTTAAGATTTTTTTAGCAAAAATTTATGAAAAATTTACAATTTTTTGGGAATTAAATTTTTAACCAAAATTTTTTTTGAAAATGATTCAAAAGGTTTTCCCCCCCAATTTATTGTTTTAAACTTCCTTTTTCCGGGGAAAAAGTTCTTTTAAATAAATTTAAAAATTTGGGTAAAAACCACAGGGGGGGTTAATAAATTTTTCATTTTTTTCAAAAAAAAATTTGTAAAAAAAGGGGGTGTGTTTTTTTTTTGTTTTTTATAATTTTTAAAATTTCCCTTTAAAACCCAAATTTGGTAAGTTAAAAACTGAAATTCAATTTTCCCCTAATTTTTTGCCCCAATTGGGCCGGGGTTAAAAAAAGGGGAAAAAATTTAAAATCCCTAAAGGGTAAATATTAAAAATTTTTTAAGTAATTCTTAAAATTTTTAATTTTAATTTTAAATTTAATTTGGCAATTAAAATTTAAACAGGCCAATTTGGTTAAAAAATCCCAAATTTTTCAACTTTAAAAAGGGGGTATTTTAAAATTTTTTAAAATTTTCCCTTTTTTTTTGGGAAAAAAAGGGTTTTGGTTTTTTGGGATTAATATTTGAAAAAAAAAAATTTTAGCCTGTGATTTTTCAAAAAATAACCTTTTAATCTTTTTAAAATTTTGGGCCCAATTTAACAAAACTTCCCAAATTTAAAAATCCCAACAAAAAATTTTAAAAAACCTTTTTTTTAAGTAAGTTTTATAAATTTAATTAATTTTTGTTAAAAAATAAAGCCCCCAGCAAAAGCAATTTTAACCCCCACCCAAACAAAAAAGGTTGGTTTTTCCCCCAAAAAATTTTATTCCCAATAACTTTCCGGGGAAAAAATTTATTTAAAGGAAAAAATATTAAATAAAAATTATAGTAACCTTAATTATTTATCTTTTATTTTAAAACCCCCAAAAAAACATTTTTGGTCCTGAAAGTTCCCCCAACGGGGCTTTACGCCAATCAAAAGTTGGAAAGAATGGGAAAATTCCTGAATTGGGAAAAAGGGAACCCCCAGATTTCGTAAGGGGGGAAACCCCCAAAACCCCAAAAACGGGGAATTTAAATGAATTTCGGAATTTTTTTTGTTCCTACCAGTTTTTAAATTTTAAACCCCAAAAAAATTTGATTTAAAATTCTAAAAAAAGTATTTTTAATTAAAAGGAAAAACTTTTTTTTAAATTTTTTTTTCCCCCAATTTAATAAAAAAAAGAAAGGTTTGTATTCCCGGCCACAAAACAATTTTTATTTAAGAAAACCAAGTTTAAAAGTTTTAAAATTTTTGATTTTTAAAACCCTTTTTTTTGGAATTTTTTCCCAAAATTTTGGAATTCAAAAAGGCTTGAAACCTTTTTTCCCAGATTTTTAACTTAAAAACAGTCCGGGGAAAAAAGTGTGTTGGAGTTGGAAAGTTTGGGGTTTTTTTTTTTCTCATTTAGGTAGCCAGAAACTAGAATTTACTAGTATGCACTTATCTAAGTTTCTCAATAAATAAAGGGAGGTAATTCACTGAAGTTGTGCATAATCACACCCTTTTTATACATTTATCTACCAGAATAAGTGCTTTTTCTGTTTATAGACACATCACAGACACTAAAGCTGTGTTATAATTGTGCCTGATATGATTGTGAAAAAGTAGATCAACTTTTACTTATCAATAAAACTTTTCTACAAAATAATTCTACCCTTGGCCATTATGATGCACATTCAATTATGCATTAAACAGACATAAAGTCTAAAACTATGGCATTATACAATTGTGAGTGTATAAAATATATTACTAAATAGAAAACAATAAATTCTTATCACTATTTTGCATCTTAACCACATAATAAGAGGCTATTCAGAGGCAACCTAACTGAATTATTCTACATTTTTCAAATGGATTTCAATTTCTAAGTATGTGTTGATATTAATGCCCTGAAACCAAGTAAATTCTAAGACAGGAATCTTAAAATGCTATTTATTTGAAGCTTTAATGCTATCTATGCCTGGAAATGAAACACAAAACATTCTTATATAGGAAACAGACAAAGAAGCAATTTATTTGTGACATTCTATTTAAATATTTGAGCAAAATCGAAAAAATTAGTGCCGAGCGAAGAAATTTCCGCCCCTAAATAAAGTCGAAAAGTTAATCGAAACAGCACCCTAAACTTTTTTAATTATTATATATCAGTTTTGAACCTGACAATATGCATTTGAAATGATATACCTGCAACACCCATCAAAAGTGGCCAATGTGCTTACATCAGGTACTGTCAAGTTATACATGAAGTCTTCAAACCTGGCATGTGTATAGCCAATGTACAGCATTTCTTTGAAATCTGAAAAAATATTTTTAATGACTAAGGTCTACATTATTCATCATCAACATATCACCAATTGATTATCACTCAAATTCACTGTTCAAAGAAAATATAAACCATTATTAACTCTTATGTAACACTAATACCCTTGTTCATATGTAAACAATGCTTGTAGATTGACCCCTTTGGCACATTATCTGCTGTAAACACCAACAGTTGCACTGAAATAATGAAATTTCATACCTAGACAGGCTGTATACATCCATTCTTCCAAAAGATCAGCTTTTCATGGTGTAATCAATGAAGACAAAGTACTACTGTGAATTATGACAGTTCCAATTTCCCTCACTTTAGGTCAGACACTCACATTGATATTTCCATAGAACTACATTATAAGAAATGGTCCCTTATCCTACCTTAAAATTCAGTTTTCGTGCTAAAGAGGTATTTTTTCTAGCAGAATGAAATGCCTGACACATAAAAATGTTCCTGTTATATAGTGGTAGCCAATCAATTTTTTTGCAAAATGACTTCAAAGAGGATTACCCCCCATTTCATTGAAATTTTCTGCTGATCACAGGACTGACATACACTTTTTATAAATGCAAATATCCAAGTCAAAATTACCACAGAGACTCATGAATTATTTAATATTCTTCAGAAAACATTGTAGTGTTACTTTTTAAATTAGTTTTTACACTTAAAAATACCCCACTTTCATCCAATCGCCTCATGTATAAACTGAATCATACGGTTTTCCCTGCACTTTTTTTCAGCCAATCGCTGGCCGTGTTACAATGCGATACCCTGACCATAAGTATTATGGCACGAGGCATTTAAAATAGGAACGCGTGCATAGCACAACAGCTTTTCTTTTAAAAATTCGGCCAAGAATATTTAAATTAGTCACATTAATAAATTTAACTGAAATCTTTTACGGAAACTTTCGGAACATTACATTACATCTTGAATTCTTGTATTCCACGGGGCAGGAGCAGATTAGGAGCAACTGACCAGCTGAAATTCAAATACATTTTGGTTTATGCCAGGTTTTGTTTGAACACAATAGACTAACAATAAGACCCTACTTGCATTTTATAAGATAAAGTTAATTACGCATAAATTTATTCATATATTTTAAAGAGTTAATTTATTTATACATCGTTAATTAAACATACAATCTAATACAAATAAATATCGTTGTTTAAAATCTATATTGTCGTCTGTTTCGAATTTGGCCCATTCCGTCAAATCCACTCACAGGTTTTGTTTAGGAACAGCTCAGCCATTCTCTGCATATATATGTATTTTCTTAAATATATCCTGACAGCGCCTACCCGTTACAATATTAATAGGAAAATAAGCAATTAGCTATAGATGTGTATCTTCCAAAAACTGGCTGATGCATTTCACTATTTGCATAATTAATCATTATCTTCTAGCTTAGGCTTTGATAAAAAAAAAACAAGAACAAACATCAACAAGGCAAAGGACGCAGTCCCAAACAACTCTTTACAAATAAGTGAATATTTCTAGTTGCCCGGCATGACCAATCAATTTTATAAACTCAGTACATCACTCAAACAAACGATATTTACTAGAGCTCCCTTGGGTAAAATAATTTCCTTTACCTCTCGATAGCGTACATTTAGACATTGATAGCAAAAAACCTTTGCAAAAAATCTTTGATAAGTTTCTCGAAAAATGGTGCACACAAACGAACTTAATATACTAGAACTTCCCTGGGTAAATTAATTTCTTTATCTTTCGAAAAGGTACATTAAGATTTAGGTAGTAAAACCCCTTTGCAGAATAGTATTGGACAAAGTTCATGACTTCGTAAACCCTAAGGAAACAGCCCTGTCTTTAAATAATTAACTGACCTGTCTGAGTTTCTAAAGATTAATCAAATCAACAGCTGAAAAACAACAGACTAAAGAAAACATCGAATCGTCACACTACACGCCTGATCTAATGTTTATTATGTTCAGCAATTTCAATCAGCGTCATTAAGAGAGAAATATACATGTATAATACCACAGGTCAAAAAGGCTAACCGTTCCTCTTAGATTGCATGTACTTGTTCTTTACCTAGTATAAGGATGTTTAGTAGATACATTTATTTGTTTTTGTTATTCTATTTCATCTGGTGAACTTTATGAACACTATTATCAGCAATGGCTACGCCACTCGTTGAATTACTGTTGTTATAGCTCTCTAGGGGAATTTAAATTTCATCTTACACAACAAACAAATAACAATGCTTTTTTGTATGCTTCAATACTATTTATATGACATTTCCTCAATATTAATTGAATATTAAAATCTTTTTACCCAATCGATATCCCACAAATTAAGACGACTGTCTCATAAATAAATGCTTCAGCTAAGAAAGAAGTTGAAAAATAAACTTTAAATGGTGATGATATTATTTATTGTATTTAAACTATATGAATGATGGCTTGTTTTTATAACAAAAACAAACAATTTTAGAAGAAGAAAAGATACCTCATGCAAGTCATTTCCGTAATTTTCGGCGACCGTTTATATTAGACCAGTCTTTGCTTAATATAAGCAGCTTCAATTTTAAAAAGTTGTGTATTACATTTACACTGGGGATTCAGAGCGAATTACTTTTAGTTTGTCAGTAATACATCTATTTTTAAGAAAGAAAACTTATTTGAGGCAAAAGATAATTGTTTACAGATGTGTAAACATTCGAAAAGCGACTTAGAATTTGGAAATATGGACTTGTTGAAATGCTGTCTTAAAAACGCTGTGTTGATATTTATACGTCGGGCTGGTGACTGTCTTTGCGTTTCATATTGCGCTAGGCAGTAATTGCTCGTAGGATACTTAAATATGCCCAAAATGTCTTCAAAAGCAGATTTGCATGTGTTTATACTCATACACCGCCGGTCTCTAACCAATCTAAATGGAAAATTTTATATTATACAATAACATAATGGAGGAATAAAACTTCAAAAAGGGGTACTTTTTGGGCATGTCGTTCGCTGTGGCTTTTGACGACTAACCTTTACATAGGCCTAAAATTGAAAACGATTTTGGGGGTGAATATCTCGAAACAAGCGTGTTGGTTTCCGAAAGGTTATTAATGTTCGTAATATTTCTATTAAAAGAAGAAACATTAAGAATGGGTATATTTATCGTAAATAAATGAATCGCGGATCTAAGCATTTTTGGAAATAATAATAATAGTATAAATCTGTATGAGACACTTAATTCACTGTACTAGATAATGAAAGTCTGTCTAATTTTACGGTTTTATTATCCTCATCTATAAAACTGACAGATAAACATAAATTATCACAATGCATGTTTTACTTTATAGCATGTAAATAGAAAAGAAACGACACAGATACTGTTTTATGAAAATACTCAAAACATAGCAACTGGCTATAATTGCATTAAAATAAGATGTTATAATAAGAGATACAACAAGACATTTACATTAACTGGATACTGGCGCCACGGGATACTAAACTGTCTAGTACTAGTAATATATTTTATAAATTTGACCCTACGTGTTGAAAGTAATATATTGGGAGTTGATTTCTGAATTAAATTCTTGAGCAATCGGGTAGTTGTTTCCTTCCAACTCTTCGCAGATTACGCAGATTAATGCTCGGGCAACCGCTCTTTCGCTTTGACTTATCTGCTATAGAGAAGTTTCTGTACATAAAGATCACATGACAATGTTTTCGTACTTTTACGGAACATAGTACACAACGTTCGTAATACTCCGGATACCGATTTTAATACCATGGATCGTAAAATATTTTGGAGGATTACATTATTTATTTATTTGCAGTCAACCATAAATAATTTAAATTTGAATGTGCAAAAAGTCTTTGTTACATAGATAATTGTTTAAAGGCTTTACTTATACTAGATATCATCACTATAGAAAAAGAAACTTAAGTAAGTACCTAACTGTAGAAAATATATAAAAGTAGAAAAATGCATTAAACCATGTCTTCTTGTCTGTTACTATCAGGTAGGCTTTGATATATAAATTCATGAAATGACAGTAATTCAGTTAACCCTTTTTACCTAATATACACGCGACACAACGCACTTTCGACCCCCCCCCCCGTCCTCCTTTAGGCCTCAATTATTGAAAAATGTCCTATTAGGGCACACATGTTTTTGTTTGAGAAATGTTGCTACAAAAGTGAGCACTTTTTCGGCGCCACCCCCTCCATCCAAAAGATACATCAGGGGGTTGCCAGAAGGGGATTTGCTGTTTTGGGGTTTGAAGGGGGCAGTAGTCCCCTTTATCGCCAAAAAATTTGGACTCGTGAGAGGCTAAAAGTTACCCCAGGTCGATCATAAGGTAACGTGTAACCAACGCTGAAAAACCTTTTATTCTATTTCAATCCCTTGAGAAGTAACAGCACTATGAAATAAATTTTGATGGAAAAAATCAAGGCTAAATAGTGATTTTTGGCAATTTTGAGATGTTCCCTTGTTGCCACGGTAACACGAAATTTAAGACTGAGCATGTCGTTACAAAGGCAATGGTCAAGTCAACATTTGTGCCAAGTTTGATTAGTATTGAAGCATTTTTCATAGTTTCTTAGCAGTTTGAACTTTTAACAGGAGGTTTTTCAATGAAAACAATATGCTCATGAGGGTAAAGGTAAACGTTAAATTAAAAAATTAAAATGAAATTAAAGAATGATGCTCTTTGATACTAGTACTTTATATCTTGCCTGTTGGCTTTGAACTCTGGATTTGATCAGCTTTTAATTTGAAACAATCCATTCAAAGTTTGAGGAATTTAAATATAGAGGTACAAAACTTCTAACAAATCAAATAAAGAGACTTAAGGGATATACAGACAGGTAGCATTGGTGATGAAATATATTGTCTTATAGAGGGTGATGAATTTTCTGCACTAAACAAAAAGAATTTAGATCATGCATACGTTTGAAATTAAAGTTTAAATCTGAAATGTATACAGATACAAAACATTATGATTAGTTCATGCACAATCACTTGAATTTAGATCATACATACATTGGAAATTAAAGTTTAATTTGAAATGTATACAGATACAAATCACCATGATAAGTACAAGCACTTGCGTGCATTTGTTAAGGAAATTATTATTAAATTTAATGATAGATAATGATGTAATCTTGTGTATATTTTAGATATAATGATACCACAATGTGCGCCCTGTTATTAATATCTGTTGCATATTTAACGTTTTTACAACAATTAAGTTATGAAATGTTTGGATTATGGCGGATCTTTATAAAAGTGCAACTGAAATAATCATTATGTTGAATATTGAATGTGAAATGACGAAATAGCGTGTATTATACATTCACTTTAATATATATATTTAAGTGAATGTACAATGCACGCTATTTTTCATTTAACATTCATATAAAAGCAGCTTTTTATTTACAATGTTTATTTTGTTAAATAAGCAGCAATATGCAATGAAGCCGGAGTATACACGCAGTTTGAAATATTCACATTTTTAATCTATCCTTGAAATAACATTTTTGATTCAAGTACAGCTTTAATCAGATATCATATCAAATACTTAAATAAATTATAATATTCATGTTTTATTCTACATGTGTACTTTATACAACAATAATATAAAATAGTAAAAAAAACAGAATCCCCAAAGAAAGCCCAACACGTCAAAATTGTAAAATGTTGCGGGCTCGGTTTGATTGAGCCTGTTAATGGACGGTAATGGAAATTGCAAGTTACTGTCCTCGCCCCCTAGCACCGGCTTAAGCAGAATTCAACATTTAAACACTAAAATGGTGAAATTTTGAATTTAGAAACATACGCAGATGTGTTCATACGCTGTTATCATGGAAGCTTCAATGTGACACAGTAATGTAATTCCATGAAAAGCAGTGTATGGTCCCCAAGTAAAAGAAAGCGTGTGCCATAAACGACAAAAACAACGGGCGGAACTTAATAAAATGGAATTTTGAAAGGGGATCTGAGGTAAGCCTTTGAACAGTTATTATTTTACTATCACCTATTGTTAAGAATATCCCTCATATCATTCAATTGATATATCGCGGACACGATAGTTGTGACGGTCGAACGAACGCAAATACGAGGATGCGTTTTTCAATCAAATGATATATTTTATATTGTATTTTTTATTCAAAATCTAAGTTTCATTGCAAACCAAGTCTAAGGTGAATTTTAATATAAGTTATTGAGCACAGTAGCTCATAAAAACGAATATCTAAATAAGACTTTTCATTTAAATGATTCAAATGATAACCGTTAATAAAGCTTCTCAAAGTCAAGTTAAATTGCTATGGTTATCAATACGGATTCACATAACTATATGTCTTTTGTTATTGTTTATTAGGATCATCTTGCACGTTTCTATTTGTTTCAACAACATTTGAAATTATAGTGACAGTGTTGCAGTCAGCTACCGATAGAATATCAAATGCGTTTAGGATACTTGATTTAAATTGTAAATCACATATTTCAACTTTTCTGTATCTTCATGTTTTTGATTTTCCGTATTTAAGTACTGTAAAACCTGTGTAGTTATTTTTTGTTGAAAACACGTTACAAAACGTGGCAAATTTCCAATATTAGAATAATTCTCAACAGGCAAGTTTCAGTTGTGGGATTCAGAAAGAATTCATAACAGAATTTAACTGTATTTATTGTGATTATTATATATACACATAACTGTTACAATAAGATACCATTTTGTGTTACGTAATAGTTACTAAATTCCGCAGGAAAATGGAATGGGCTTACCTCATAAATTAGCAAAAACCAGTTTTCAGCATTTTATTGATCTTTGCTTAATGATTAATGTAGAAGCTATAGTTAGCCACTTCTCGATTCACCAGGTTCTTCGATATTACGCACTTAAAAAGAATAGTTGAAAATTACTTATCATTTCCACACACTGAAATATTTTAATAAGAAACATAGTTATTTACTAATAATGCAGAAAAATCAAGTTCGTATTTGTTTATATTTGTTCGTGTCATGTGTTTCGTTTGTCGTAACAATCAGTGAAAACAACAATAAATTCGTGATTTTCACAACAGAAACTGATCTTGGCGGATTAACCTGTCCAGAGGAGCATGCGTTATATTTCAAAGAAAAGATGAAAAGGTCACAATGTTTGGTAACATGTGTTACTTCTGAGGGATGTTTTGGTGTTTTCCTTCATCGGAAAAGTTCTCGATGTATTGGCTGCAAAGACAAGTACTTAAACAGAGACGACGCTCCAGCACTCATCGGCACAACCTTCTTTAGACGTCGATGTAACCTTTCATTCTTATTCTAATACTTATCATTTAAAAAAAACTACTATATCAAAGTTGGCAAATAGACAAATTAAATTAATTTTAATGTCTTTCATAAATTAAAAGATGTTAAACTTTTAGACATAAACATGTTTTTTAAAGTTTAACCTGCTTGAACTGATAACCTTTCCCACAAATATAGAGTTTGCAATTTTATTTTGATACTCAATTCATGAGTTACATGACAATATTATCTATAACATAGTTACATAATAACCTATAGATTACATAAATAGGCATATCTCACTTTTTTCATATGAGGGAGACATATTTTGTTTTACATTATTACGCTTTTCACCAAACAACAATAACCAAGTCATGATTTGTTATAAAGATCAGTCAAAAACGCAGAAAGCATGATGCAAAAATGTCTTAAATAATTGTTGTAAAAAAAAACGCTAAAAGTTATGGTATTACATGTATGATTGACACAAGATTGCATCATTATCTATCATAATTTTTTATAATTTTGTGCTTGTATTTATCATAATGTTAATGTATTTGTATGTTTCATGTTTTAATTTTTCCAATGTATAAATGATCTAAATGCCGTTTTCTTGGTGTAAAAAATTCCTCACACTCTAACAGTTTATAAAATGTATCACCAATGCAACCAGTTTGCATTTCTGCAGTTTGGCAAGTGTCTATTATAAGTAATTTCTTGGTAGCTCCCTCAAACATTGAATGAATTGTTCACAATTCAAAGCTGAACATTACTTAAATACAGTAGGCAAGATATAAATCACTAGTTTCAGACAGCATTATTCTTTAATTATTACTTTTTATTTGATTTCAATTTACCGTCGACTGACTTGTTTTCTCATTATGTATTTATATATTAAAGCTTACCTGGAAGTTACAGACAGAAAGAATTGGTTTGATGCAAAGGTAAATTATATCACAATGTACTTGTTAAAGTTTTCATATTGAATTAAATGGTCAAATATTAAATTCTCATTAATTTGATTCGATATCCGTTTCTCTCAATAATTGGTATATTTTGATTTCATTAAGGTTTATTTTGGAGATAATAATAAAAAATGTATGGGTTTCTTGTAGCTTCTTGAGGAATTCTAAATGTTAAAAGAGTAGTGATAGGTGAACCAATCATGCATAGTTAAATATTATACAAATATGGACTTTTAGCTATTGAATATGATGCGATATCTACTGAAAAATTTATCATTGACCCAGGCGGTAGACGAGGTATTTTTCAGATTGTCTTCTTTTTCCCTAATGTTGCCCTTCCTTATATAAATTAGCGCATTGGCACGCTAATTCGTATTTGTCTTTAACCTATAAAGCTGGTAACTAAAATAAACTTAACTGACATTAATAATGTTTTTTCCTGAAATGGCATGACGCCACGTCATAGTCTTGCGTCTTCAAGGGAAGTTCCAGAAAGTGTATTTTTAGAAGAAAAAAAGATAAATATACTCTAAGCATCTATTTATAGGAAATAATTCAGGGAATATACCCTGATATTGACCGGTTATTTTTAACAAAAAGTTGCTTGTTAGCCAATCAGGGAAAGACATTTCAAAGCTATTTATAGATAATATAATAAACAATTTCATTTACTGAAGTAAATACTTGTTAAAAATATACACAATAATCATTTTAGAATCATTGCTCTGAGCTTGGAGGTCATCTTTTAGACATAATGTCACAAGACGAACACACTTTTGTAGCTAAACTAGGAGGTTGGTATTCCTTTATTTTTAACATTTTTAAAATCGCATGATCAAAAACAAGTATTAGCTAAAACATTTATTTGTCAAACGGTATAAATGTCGTGTTATAAAATGCATTATGCTTTTGTAAATGTTTAGACCTATTATTATTGTTTCACATATTCAACAATTTGTTATTGTTTATGTTTTAGTGTTTAGAATAAACATATGGCTCGGGGCGACAGTCGTAAACAATACACGTATTTTTATTTGGGAGAATGGGAGCAGAGTTGGTGATTATTTCGAAAACTGGTCATCAAATGAACCAAATAATGGCAAAGGCAACGAAAATTGTGTAAGGGCGAATTTGGGTAAAAGGTGGGTCGATGTACAATGCCATGAACAATGGAGTAGCGTTTGTGAATTTGACTGAATAAAAATCAGCTTCTTTTTTTTTGTTTTATTCAGATAATTATTACATTTTGCAACTTTTATATTTTTCTTCACCTAATATATGTTAAATAATATTTCTTTATACAACCAATGCACAAGTTAAGTCTGTCTTTAAATAATCATATGTGTTATTATCATAGATTTTTTGTTATAAGAAAAACAAATATACTGCAACTTAAAATAGATGCAGATGACTTTAATCCCCAACAATATTCTACAAACAAGGTTCAACGCAACCGTAAATACGAATGTAACACTACAGTTGAGCACTGCATTCCTTGAGCAGGGCCGAATAAAATGAGAAATGCCATTTTATATCTGCATAGAAATTTGTGAACATTTGAAGCGTTTTTACACACGGAAGTTCCATTACATCCGTGCTGAAGCTCGTTTAATAATGTGGCAGTACGAGTAAGCGTAAGTAAATTCCATAGGTAAAGCTTACAATCATTGCAAAAGAAATTTGACACAACGTGTCTAATTTACATATAGACAGTGCTGAAACGGACAATCAAATATAGTAAGATTATCCCGATTAAACGAAATAGAAACCTTTAATTTAAAGCACTCCGCTGTCATCTAGACAAAATGGTACACGATGACGTCAAAATTGAATTTATGGTGAGCAATGTTATCTTTATCCGGTATATTTATTTTAAGATAAAATTTTTCTTTAACAGCTTAAATGTAAGTTTATTTTGTTTTATTTTATATGTTCAATTGAAAAATAAATCAACTCTAACCTCTCGACCATGGAGGCGTTAAACGCTATATTTGATATTCAATAAGTCACTTTCATCAGGTTCTTAAGGATCGAAAGGAAGATAAATGTCTCAGCTAATGTATAAACATAATGCAAATAATGAAGATTAGACCATCTTAATGATTTAAAAAAAGATAACCAAAACAAATTAGGATTTTATAATATCCGTCTACAAACTGCAAATGGTCGTATTGTTCTCTGAACGAAAGGAAAATCCATTAACCTGTATATTACCTTGTATACAGTAAAGAAATTATGCCAATAATTGATATTAAATCATCATAGTCATTGTTTCGGGGAAAAATCAATCATTTATGAAAAATGTGTCTACAAACTGCAAAATTATTATTAATTTCAATTAAAACACTATACTTTATAAGTCACTTTCGTATTTTTCAGTGTAAGTGAAAGGAGGGTCGCTGGACTTGAATAGAACTTTGGTCACGTGTCTAAATAAAAACAATTTTTTTTCCCTTTTAAATGATTTCATCACGATTTTTTTCAAATAATTATTATAACTTAATTATATACTGATATTCGTTTAAGACATATAAATGAAAATCCTTGCAAGACTCATTCACGTGAGATTAGGCCACAACAAATGATCTTGTGGTTCCTGTAACAGGACTGATCCTGTATTTCCGCACCTAACCTAGAACATTTTATTGCAGAAATGGAGTATCTTATAGAGTATATATCTGACAAACAGTGAGATTTTAATAAAATACTTATTAAAAAATAAAAAAAAATGTTTTTCCGACCTACCTACCATATTAAGTTTCAGCATGCTACCAGAATCTCAAGATCATTTTGTTTTGACCTTATGACGTGAAACACACAGGCCAATTTTCCCAAGGGAATTTTTCTCTTATTTAAACCATATCATTATGTGTAATAATGCAAAACACCGAAAACATATTTATACATTCATAAACACTAATGACAATATTAAATGATAAAATAAACAATGGAAAATGTGTTAATGAATAATTCCTTTATATATTTGACCGTCGTAATTTCATATGACAATACTTATCAGTTCAATAAATTTTATCATGATAACCCTTAATTTCGAAAAAAAATATTTCAAGAATATCTTTTACATATGTCATTCCATTTTTAGCGAATAAACTTTTCTTATAAACTATACGCAAAAATGTATTATCTTAATATTATTTAATATTATCAATATTCACCAGAATTTTATAATTCAATTAAAAATATTATTTTTTTTTAAAATTAGATCCTGATATTGACCTTTATCCTTAAATCTTTGTGAACACGAAGCCAGGTGTTATCATATTTTCTGACGAAGGTCAATTTTACTTTAAATCTTTTGGTAGAATATTCTAAATGTTTTGGAATAGTTGAATAATTTCTTGAAAATCATAATAATATGTAATTCAAAGAGCCTGGTAAAACTCATTGAAATAAGTTTGTTCAAATACTTTATTGTCCAAAATACTTTCACATAAAGTCTATAATTGAAGATACCCTTCAGGAAAAGGAAAAAAAATAGCATCTTTGAGTAACGCAAAATTTCCGCTTACATATACCTTTTTAATATTACAATACTTTATAAAGTGTTTCCCAATATGATATTTCTACCAGGCACAGTTAAAAACTACGTTATATTGCAAATATAAATTAATTCTGAAATAGCATTCCAAACAATTTTATAAGCAGACATAATAAATGTAAATAATAATGTTCATAAGTTGCGACAATGAGGGAAAATAAAGTTCTTAAAGCTTTTCTCAATATCAAATGTTTAGTTATACAATACTGGGTGATACAAATAGTTCTGTCATAGCGGATATATACCAGATCGAGTTAAACAAACATTCAAAAAAGCTTCTAGCAACAACCAAAATATACTGTGGCTGATTTGTGCCCCCGAAGCGATTCCAGTTTAAACCCCTTGGCTTTTATTTGAACAAACTTGGTAGACACCAATTAGAAGATGTTCCATGATGTTAAGTTTTTACTACACACATATAATGAAAAACAATTACCTCTGCTCCACCCGTGAGGGCCAATTTTCACCCCAGTGCTTTAATTTGAACACACCTGGTAGACACCCTCAAGAAATTGTTTCATGCTAAACATCTAACCTCTAACTCATTGGGTTTTTTAAAAGAAGATTTTTCAAGTTTTTACTATACACATATAGTTAAAAACAATGACACCTCTGGGGCAGGGGCAGTTTTGACCCCACGGATTTTACTTGAACAAACTTTGTAGACACTTACTAGAAGATATTCCATGCTTAATATCTAAACTCTAGCTATTTGGGTTTTTCCAAGTTTTTGCAATACACATATAAGGAAAATCAATGACCACCGGGGCGGGGCCAATTCTGACTCCATGGCTTTAATTTGAACAAACTTTGTAGACACCCATTTAAACATGTTTCATGCCAAATATCTTAGCTCTAGCTCTTTGGGTTCTTTAAAATAAGAATTTTTAAGTTTTTACTATATGCATATAGGGAAAAGCAATGATCCCCTGGGGCAAGGCCAATTTTGACCCCAGGGCTTTAATTTCAACAAACTTGGTAGGCACTCATTAGAAGATGTTTCATGCTAAATATCTTAACTCTAGGTCTTTGGGTTCTTTAAAAGAAGATTTTTTAAGTTTTTACTATATGCATATAGGGAAAATCAATGACCCGCTGGGGCGGGGCCATCTTTGACCCCAGGGCTTTTGTTTCAACAAACTTGGTAGACACTCACAAGAAGATGTTTCATGCCAAATGCTCTAGCTCTTTGGTTTTTTTTAAAGAAGATATTTAAAGTTTTTCTTTCAGTTGCCATTGCAACAAGAGTTAAGCATGGAATTAAATTCTTTGAACAATTTTTAAAGGTGACCACGAAAGGAACATTCCTGTGAAGTTTGGATCAAATTGGCTAAGTGGTTTATGAGGAGATGTCATTTAAAGTAAAAGTTTACGGACGGACGACGGACGGACGGAGTGACGACGGACGACGGACGGACGCCGGACGAAAAGCGATCACAAGAGCTCACCCTGTCACTTTGTGACAGGTGAGCTAAAATGGGCGGGTGTGCGGAGCGAATATACGCTAATTAGCAGATGAGCGGGGAGATTGGTCAAAATTAAATTGTAATACGGCGAGCCGCAAAGCGAAATATTTATTTTCATGGGACGCTTATTAGCTTATTAGCGCCCTGCAAAATTATTCTGCAAAAAGAATTCTAAAAAAAGCATGACTTTTCGCCCCACACCTAAGCTAATAAGCGCGTTTTTTTGCTCCGCATCCCCGCCGTTTTAGTAGTGAAGATCGTAACCGTACTTTCGCTACGTTACCTTGCCGTTTTGTATATCAATTACACCTTATTTTATTTCATGTACCCGCCTATGAGCGTGCTTACGCCCGTGTCCCTGTCGTTTAATTTCTAAAGTCTCGATCCGTGCTGCCGCGAATGACGGTTTTGTTAATTAAACTTCGCCCCCAACGCCCGCTAAATAGCGATTTTTTCTTTAATTACAATCCGTGCCCCCGCAGTGCGACGTTTTATTTATTTAATCTCACCCCATCTTCACCTTTAATTCCTTCTGCGGGGCAAGGTTAATATTAATAATAAATATATCCAATCGAATAGAGCGGTGCGAAAAGTCGAGCTTTTGAAGAATAATTTGGTGGGGCGGGATCAACAGAACGCTAGTTAGAGCCATATAATAATCAATATTTTGATTCACGGTCCTGCCATTTACAATAAATTCTCGACTTTCGTCCAGTGCATCCCGCATATTTGCATGTTTTCGTTCAGCATCTTCTCCATTTTTACTTCTTAATTCTCGACTTTTTGCTTTATTTTCATAGATATTATCAAAGATTGATTCATACAGATTATTCTGAAAGCAAAAACAGTACAATTTTATAACTAAATTGTGACTTTTATGTCAATCATAAATGATTATCTCAAATTTTGAAATTCTTACAAAAGCTTTTGTATTCATTATCAGTACTGGCGTCATTCGCAATTTGGATCGAATATTTGACGATTACCACGAAAAGCAGAGGTTTACTTACTACTTATGAACAAACATTTCAACAACAAAAACTTTGTTAGTAAATTGGTAATGTGCAAATCTCCTAAAAACATGTTTTATACGTGTTATCAGCAGATTACTGCCGCTAGCGCTTGGCAGACGTCTACTTCATATTTATTTTTTCTTACATTTTCAGTTGTTTTCGAAAATTAAAAGGGAAACGCATAAACCCCTTATTATGTTTTTACACAAAATTTTGGCGATTTTTTTTTAAAGTGCTGCCCCTTTTGGGAAAAATTAGATGGGGTAAAAGGGGTTTTGGGTTTTTGGTTACACGTCCCCTTTAAATGACCCGACCGGGGGTCTTTTTTTTTCCCTCTAAAAGCCCAAAATTTACCCCCCCTTTTGGGAAAACCCCCCAAATGAAATTTTTTTGGTTGGGTGTCACTTTTTTCCCAACATTTTTTAAAACAAAAACATGTTTTTTGGGGAAAAAAAACGGACATTTTTTTTCACAAATTTTTGGCCCTTTAAAAGGGGGGAAAATGAAAGTGGTTTTTCGCAAATATAGAGGAAAAGGGGTTAAAAAATTTTGTAAAGAAAATTTAGAAACCAATTTATTAGGAAAAACTGTCGAATTATGTGGCCATTGGGTTCGAAGCCTCACGTCGTTAATGTATTGTTATAATCACTTGTACTGGATTAATAATATCCTTTTGTGAATACACCGTGTGAACACAAGTTGTAACATGTTTTGTCATGCAATGTGTATTGAGGTTGTGTTTGATGATTGCACGACTTTGACCTGGTTCCTTTATATAATTATATGAAAAGGAAAACACTGACCATCAGATGGAACACTGAAATGAGTTTATAGAAAATCAGTTTTGTTGTTTTATCTTAGCACATACAAAAAAAATTTAATTAAAGAAAAACACAGTGACTGTATTTTTATTCTCATTTCAAGCCAATCTGAGTTTAATTTTTAGGTATTTACCGTTAAAGTGATAATGAATAGAATTTTGTTGATTATAAGGCAAGTAATTGAGCCCAAACAAAGCAGATCTCAGTGATTATATCTGTTAAAAGATTAATATCATGTGCACATTCTCTAAAGATATGTCATTTATTTCAACGGTCAATATATTTTTATTTTTAGTTACTGGAACAAATATGATATGATTTCAAATAATAAAACGAATCTCAAAAACAAAAACTGTCAAAGAGTTGTATTTTATTCAGTATATTTATTTTTATTATTAATTTATCAATACGAAATAATTAATGATTTCATAAAGAGGCATCATGAAAGTGAAAAGTAAAACTCCATTCAAGGTGGTGAGCTTCTCACGACTAGCGTGACAGATGGCTTTCTTCTAGGAATGCGCAAGGCTATATGGTTGTGAATACGTAACCAACCAAAAAAAGGAAAAAGGAAGTAGTGATTAAGTGTCTCATTCATCCATACACTTTTGTCTTTTTCCAATTTGGAAATATTCAAATTTTCGAAAAATATATCATTTGTTCTAGAAAAGTCTGTAACACCCCAACCTTCCCCTGCTCAGAACCATGTGGTCGCATTAGGACTCCCAATTTTCAATATTGTCCGATTCATGCAGAAATATTTTTAACCGGACAAGTTTCCGTTCAGATATCATACATTATCCCGACCACGTGACACCTTGTATTATCCAATAAAAATAAATTTTGGGACCACATTCAAATCCAGTATATAGAAATGGAATCGTATGAAACATTTTCATCGTAAGACCTTATTGCATAACACTTGAATTAATGTTGAGCTGGGTAATACATTTTTGTAACAAACTGACGTTGAAATTCTTATGTGTAAAATGACTTTAGAAAAACATGATTTTATATTTCTATTCAAAGATACGTATTAACTTTTTGCAAATTTACATTGTTCCCAAAGACGTATGAAGAAGATATTAAATGAGTTAAGATTTAAGTACAAAAGTATTGAACATTTTGAAAATAATCCTAATAATTTCTTCACCTTTTAAATCGATATTGAATCTACACGAATATAACATTCGTCTTATCACATACAATTTTACATTGTTTAAAAAAATGAAATGATATATCCCAAACTGTGATTTTATCGTTCATTTGAATCACTGCTTAGAGTTCGGATGCAAGGAATGAGATCACGAGGGCGTAGTCCGAGTGATATAACATAACATAACATAACTTTTATTCGACCTTAGAATTGTAACAACAAATTTATAGTCGATTCACATCAAATAGTGCAAAAGTGAAAAAGTGAAAACGTGATTTCCTAAGCTAGAGATAGATATATAGAAATGAGAGAATATATACACTGTTATGTATGCAACATATTACATGTATATAATTAATATCTGACCAGTTGGTATTTCCAATATTATCATTGTTCTATTTTCAGAACATTAACTACATGTATGTTCTAGAACTTTCTTAACTGTTGTAGAAAACTCATGCATTATATTTAGATAGAAACCTCTGGAATGATCTTTATTGTTGAAGTTGCTAGATTATTATAACTGTAGTAAATGGAAGACTATTCTAGAAACTTCTTAGCTTAATATATAAAGAAGACATTTTTCTTTCGTATTACCTTTTAAGTCATCAGTGATCTACACTTAACAAATCTTATAAGTGTGCACGTATAAAAATCTAATTTTCTCAGATACTAATAAACATAGGTCTCTGAAATTTTAACCAAGTATAGTACGGATATGTGCAATGATGGGTATCAATTTTAATGTCAGGGCGATTCGTACTTACTGAGAATAGCTATGTGTTGCAATTATTGCGCGAAAACCGAATTTCACATTTCTGTAAATGTGTATTTATATTGGGTGAAAAAGGTCTAAATCTCTTTGATTTCACTAAAATACAAAACTTAAAACATAGGATCACCGATAGGGTATAATACTACAATGAATTCCTGGGCATTATGTCACTGTGATTTTAATATTTGCTTTATTAAATTTCAGTAAAGACTGGTTTATGTCGATCTCCGTAACGCGTTGTACCCAGTTGCTAAAATCAATGCAAACACAATATTTTCATTAATATAAAAGTACCAAGAAGGTTTGTTTTTAGTTTTAAAGTAAAATCTTAGTCAATATGTTTATTTGAGAAAATATTATGCAAATTTATTTTAAAAATGTTTGCGCCTGAAATGCAAATTCCCTTGCGTAAAACTTCTAGACGGCCATTTTTCTTTCAATTGCAAAAATTCTGCAATAAATTTATGTTTTTTGGATGTCTTTATTTTAATAGAATCCTTGATGGTCAATAATTACTTCATTTAGCGCCAACCTGTCACCCTCACGTGCACTTTGTTGTTTATGTCATGTCATGGATGAAAGCACACAACAAAAATAACCGTTATTTCTGAATATAGCATTGTAAAAATAAACCATTCAAACGATGAATTCCAAAATTTGGGTAAGAAAATGTCAAGTAATAAAAAAGTTATTCACATTTAAAAACTGCACAGTTATAAGTTTTGTTAAGTGTATTAAGTCATCAGTTACCTTTTCAGAAATCAATATATTTTGAGTATTATTCAACTTGGATATTAAGTGAATAATTGGAGCCTTGGACAATTACGACACAGCGCCTAGCAGAACAGAAAAAAATGATGGTTTCAGAACAGCTTTATATACAGTCACAAACTGCACTACACATTGAAACAAGCTCAACATTCACATATATAGAGTTTGTTCTCTGTTATCATATCTCACAAATCAACGATGACATTTATATTGTCTTCTTCACTGATTGGGACCAGAGAACTATATATCTATTTCCGAAAGAAAACTGGATCCCGTAAGATCAAGTAGATCCGTAGGATACAATGAATTTAGACAGATAAAGTATATATAAAGGGAGATAATTAAATTCAATACAGTTAAACTATATATATATTTATATATATATATATATATATATATACCCAAAATGGTCAAATCGTTACTTCGTAATATGTCTCGTTTGATTATTGAGAACGGTGTTCTCTACCGTACTGCAACAGTAGATGGTAAGCCAGTCAAACAATTAATTTTGCCTGCTTCTCATCAAAGCATTGCCTTTCAAGGTGTCCATAACCAGGTTGGCCATCCAGGGCATAAAAAATCTCTTTGGCTTGCTCAACAGCGTTTCTATTGGCCAGGGATGACAGCTAATTTTAAAAAAAATAATTAGTTTATGCAAGTCTTGTGTCTGTGAAAAAACTCCTCAAAGGCCAGCGGCAAAGCTCGTACCCATTCAAACTTCAAGGCCAATGCAACTTGTTTGCATTAACTTTCTGAAGTTAAAAAAGTCCAAAGGTGGGTACAAGAATGTCTTAGTCATAACAAATCATTTTACTCGTTATGCTAAGGCTATCCCCTGCCAAAAACAAAAAGCCACTACCACGGCGCAAGCCTTGTTTAAGCATTTCATCATTCATTATTCCTTCCCAAAGCAATTACATTCAAACCAGGGTCGTAATTTCAAAAGCAAGGTAATAAAAAAACTCTGTAAAATAGCCAATGTAAAAAAAACAAGGACAACACCATTTCACCCAATGGGTAATCCATCTGCAAAGCGCTTCAATAAAACCCTTATTCGCATGCTACGTACCCTGGCAAATAACCACAAAACAAGTTGGGCTAATTATGTTCTTCCTCTCTGCCAAGCATACAATGCTACTAAAAACTCCTCAACTAAATTCTCACCCCACTTCTTAATGTTTGGTTGGCACCCACGCCTCTCAGTAAACGCATATTTAGGCACAGCTCCTGGAAATAAGTCTGGCGTAAGCCATGCCTCATATGATTCTAAAATCCAAAACCGTCTAAAATATGCCTACAAAGTTGCAGGTAAAGCAGCTAAGCAAAAAGCCAAGCAAAACAAAAGGCAAAATAACAAACGGGTACTTAAAAACAAAATCTCTGTTGGTAATATTGTTCTTGTCTGCAAAGTTAATTTTCAAAAAAAAACAAAAACCTTGCTGCCAAATGGGAAATTCATTCGTAAGTTTAATTCATTTCTAGTTTGCCCGATATAAAATTGTTGACAATTTGGACAAATAATACTATATATTACATTTTTAGTTATACAGGTCATACTTTGTTTTACTGTGAACTTTTTGCTATTTGTAAACTGAATTGTGTTACCTTCGATAATTGAAGGACATGTCTTACACCTGGTTGCAGCGCAACGTCGTATTTTTACGTTTCCCGCACTTTTATAACGTTACGTCATTATTATATTTGTTATGTTTATATTATACGTTACTGTCTGAAGATATGTGAAAACATTTGAAAGCGCGAACAGAAATAAACGTATAAAAAATTAACGAACTTTGTACTCTGCCATTTCCCAAAACGTACTTTTTTTATACATGAGATCCACACAAGGAATCGAACTTCTTTTATATATATATATATATATATATATATATATATATATATATATATATATATATATATATACATATATAAAAGAAGTTCGATTCCTTGTGTGGATCTCATGTATAAAAAAAAGTATATATATATATATTTATTTTATGCTTTTCGGTAGATTACTGAGATTTCTGTGAAAATTATATTTGGTAATTTCACTGTGAAACATATCAAATATAATTCCATTCTTTTTCAAGAAGAACTACTTTCAATAAATCCCCCCTTGGATGCCTCAAATGTACTACAAACTTACTTCCCTTTGACCAATTTAGAGTTACTTCCCCTACATTGTTTATATAGCAACATACATGTATAATTTTGACAGTTCGTCTGCAAATCAATAAAATGGCTGAATCAGAAATAGATCCTGACATTTTGTCAGAAATAACTGATAATTTTTATGACAAAGAGCCCTTTGGTGATTTTCAACTGGTGCAATCAAATGAGAGATTATTCAGAGAAGTAGACCCTGATAATTTCTTGGAAATTAATGAGAATATCAATACTAAAAAGAAGACCATGTATGACATGAAACTTGTTAATGCCTTCCTTATGTCAAAAAATGAAACAAGACTGATACAGTTTATACCTCCTGATGAATTAAACAGCCATCTCTGTAATTTCATCCTGGCAGTTACCAAAAATGATGGTTCCGAGTATGAACCCACTACCCTTCGAGGGTTTTTAGGATCAGTTGATAGACATTTACGGAGTGTTGATAGCCCTGTGTCAATCTTTCGGGATAAAGAATTTTTTAAAACAAGAGCTGTCTTAAAAAGGAAACAACAAGAGTTAAAAAAGATTGGACTAGGAAATAAGCCAAAAGCAGCAGAAACGCTGGATGAATGGATGATTGCGAAAATGCATGAAGCCGGAACACTTGGAACAACAAATCCACGAGCTCTTCTCCACTCCATGTGGTTTATATGTACCACATACTTCGGTATGAGAACCGGTAAAGAAATCCATCAACTTTGCTTGGGTGATGTAAAACTCAGTTTGGATGAAGTCAGTGGCACTGAATACATAATCCACGACACAGAAAGACAAACCAAGACCAGAACTGGGGAAAATTCCCAGAAATATACGGTTAGTCAAATTTCTTGTTCAGTTAAAAAATTAAAACTTAAGCACTATTTATTGTCAGTTTAAATCATTGATCAAGCTGACAAACATGTATTCATTAAAAAAAAATTTGATCTATACAGTATATAAACAGGAGGAGTATTCTTTTTTTCTTTAATATTTTGACCAGTAGTGCAGCAATGAGAAATAATAATAAAACAGCTTGTGTCCAAGGTTAAATTATTTTCCATCAAACAAATAATCTATTAAATTTAGACTTTTTAGTGGTCTTCAGTCATTCTGCATAACATCATGCTTTCTTCTTCATGATGTCATCAAAACATGACAAAACATTGTTGTTTTTTTAATTTGGTACTGTAATACAGTAGATTCTAGTTTTAAATTTTACAAGATGTTGGTAAAGCAAAATGTCCATTATTCTTTTCATCGGCAATTTAAAAAAGTTCTAAGAGACTATCAAAAAGTTGATTAAAGTGTTAATTCTTTCCTGTTTTTTCACCAATATTCAGGGCTGTGAAACCAAGGGCTTATGAAAACCAAGAGAATCCAGAGAGCAATCCTGTATATATTTACAAGGTTTTCGCTTCTAAAAGGCCAGTTGAGATGTGCACTGATGACAGTCCATTTTTCTTAACACCTGGAACTAAGGCTACCAAATGTTGGTTTAAGAAGTGTGCCATGGGTATCAACTCCATATACAATATCATGAATGAAATGAAAAAAGATGCAGGAATTGATAACCCTAGAATCACACCATACAGGTATGTAACAGTCTTACAGGTAAAACAAACCAATTGGTTTAGAAAATATTAAATGAGTGTAGATTTACTACTGACTTTAATGAATAAATTGAAAAAAATATATTAGGCTAGGGCCGCAAGCCTCTGGCAAGCATAATAATTTTTTTTATTTATTCAACAAGTTAAATAAATTCAGTAGTGAACCATCTCAAAAATGATATAGAGGATATTTGTTTAGTTCGGTGTAAGATCGGAATAATTTCACCGAGTGAGCACACAAAGGTACATTATATTTGAACTTTTGGTGTTCACAAGGTGAAATATATTTCGATCTTAAACTAAACTAAACAAATTTTCTTTTTATTATAATTGTGCAAAAAAACGTTTTAAAAATACATTAAACCTAATACTCAATGAAAAGCGCGCCAAATAATACAACTTGACGTCATTTACAACGTCACGTCATGAAGTTGGTACCCAGTTCTGTGCACGCTGGTATTTCACTGAAACAACGAAAGGGGCTAAAATTCAAAACAGTGAAATTATCAAACTGGTAATTTCACTGTTTCAAACAGTGAAATTACCAGTTTTATATCACTGATATATTTCTATAAACCACCGGAAAGCATGTAATAAATTCTATTTATTTCATACCTTAAATAAGAACAGTTAAACATTAACAGAGTGATATTGTTTTTACTTAGTCACACAATTGCCATACTTTGTGATGCATGTAAAGTGGTTTCTTCATTTCGAAGTGTTATGTTGTGGCTCTCCCTAGTGATGGCATAAAATCATGATATCTACAGTCAAACTTTCGGCTATCCGGTTTTAGGAACACTTTCACTTGCGAGAAATATTATAAATAGTTCAATAGATTCATGTTGACAACCAACCGCTCCATAACGCTAAAATCCTCCTTATTCCGTGAATTCAGTTAAAATCGCCACAGAACTTCAAATTACATTAGACTTTGACATTTAACAGTTTTTAATTTTCCATCGCTTCACTTATTTCAATATGGCGGCCGATTTTTTTTTTTAAGAATGAACATCCGTAAATTAATTTGCAAAATATGATTTTAAAAAGACGATTAAAACGGTACAAAACTACTGCCTATTCATATGCATACATGTAATACACAATATTTTTTCTAAAATAAATGACTATGATGGTGTTTAATTAAACCGTGCGGTAATTCTTGTCTGCACTATTTTGTTTAGCGTATATGTAATATTTTGTTAAGTGGAAGTCAAATTTGGGGCTCTCAGTGGGAGGAAATATGCAAATAAAACCCGGAAAAGCATTTATTTCGGTAAAATAAACCGAAAAAGCATAAAATAAAAAGAAAATTTGTGTTTATTCTCGCTTAAAGTCTTACATCTTGGTGTTACTCTATCTCATGATGCCCGTTGGAAAAGCCATATTCATATATTACTTGATATGGCCTGGAAAAGAATCGGACTACTCAGAAGTTTTAAAGTTCTTTTATCACAAATAAGCTTAGAACGCATGTATTATTCCGCCACTTCTTGAAAAGGCTGATGTAGTCTGGGAAAACTTATCTGACGAACTAAATAAGGAAATAGAATCTGTTCAAAATGAAGCAGCTAGAATAGTCGCAGGCGCTACCAAACTGTATAATATTAACACACACATCAGTGAACTTGGGAGGGAATCGTTAGAAAATAGAA
Source organism: Ruditapes philippinarum (assembly GCF_026571515.1). NCBI lineage: Eukaryota > Metazoa > Mollusca > Bivalvia > Venerida > Veneridae > Ruditapes > Ruditapes philippinarum. Next base: position 82,823 of record NW_026860652.1, on the reverse strand, counting down.
GAAAGAAAAAACACAAATTAATCTTATTGTATAAAATGAAAAAACATATATAACCTTCTTATCTTTCAAATCTTTTAACTCTCACCCAACAAAGTACATATAGCCTTAGCCATATTCACGATTTAACTCCAGTTCCAGCCAGAACACATTTATACTCAAACTAATTTCTATCTTCTACTATTAACACCTGGAATTCTCTTCCAGAAACTCTTTGATCTAGTCCAACTGTAAACTTATTCAAGTCAAAAATAACCCCGAAATATCAAAAGACCACCGTCTTACTATAATACAGGCACACGTAAAGTTCAAATCCTTCACACAAGATTTAGATTAGGATGTAGTTCATTGGATGAGGATCTGTTCAGAAGGTATATTGTGGAAAGTGCAACATGCACATGCGGAATGAGAGAAACTGTATCTCGTTTCTTATTGCAATGTACCAAATACAGAAATATACGCGAAAGATTTCTCACTAATTTAAATTGTCCGGCTACAGTAAATTATCTTCTTTACGGCAACGAACATCTCTCTTCTGATGAAAACAAAACCCTCTTTCAGAATGTCCAAAAGTTCACTACACAATCGAAGCGATTTTTGTAAGAATTACTATCAGTGTGGATAAACTTGTTCTTTCCGTACGCTCATATTTCCTTACATGTTAATCTTAATTATTAAGCTCCGATATATTCAATCATACCTTTCCTTAATTCTTCCTTTCTTTTAGCATTTCACCATGATTTGATTTAATTTCTCTATAGTCATAATTCAACAATCAATTATTCTCTTATTCTTTATTGTACATTCAAAGAGCTTACATCTAACCGCAACATTTTGAATCTTTTTTATTGAAAATTACTTTTACTGGAGAGGAATTGATAAAAGTATTGTTTTATTTGTTTTCCAATCCAGTATGAATTACATTGTTGTGCAATGTTTGTAAATGTCATTTATGTACAATTTATTGAATAAATAAAGTTTTAAGTAAACATTTAAAGAAAAAAGATTTGCAGATTGATTGGGTCTGTTTATAAAAGATAACGAAAAGTATACGCATTGTTTGTCACACACAATATCATTCGGTTCAAAGCTTTTCTACTTTCAACACATAAAGTGTTGGAATCAATTATAACGAAACAAAGGACCATAAAATATAACAACAGTTAGTAAATTATTTATCACATAAACAGCAGCGCAGGAGTTTTATTAAGCAACTTATCAAAAAGAAATAACACGCGCTGACAAAAAGTACGGAAACAAATCAGGCGCAATTGAGCTTAATATCAGGTACATAAGCATTTATTTGTTGATGCCGTGTTAGAAACGAAATGATATATCCAAATCGGTGATTTTATCGCTTGATATCGTTCGGATGCCCATCATGATATTAAAATATTAAACAGTACAGACAATGCCTAAGACAATATAAATAACGATCAAAATTTCATAGATGAGGATCTAGACAAAGAAACAACTATGTCAGAAATAGTGAAAGCTATTTTAGTCAAAATAATTCTGAAAGTAGCTGTGCTGACTCCAAAGTGGCAGAAATATGTAAGTCTTGGTTCCAGAATTGTCAAACTATATGCATAAGTTATTTAACAGAATCTTTTTGACAGGGGCATACCCTTGAAGAAAAACTTTAATACATATCATAGAAAAAAAATTACTCACAAATTTTACTAAATTGTCTCACTATATAGTGTATAAAACATAATAAAGTAACGGACCATCAGTATGGGCGCCAAAAAATAAATCAACAATAGATTGCATTTTGATTTTAAATTTATATTTTGCTTTTGTAGATTTCGAAAAATGCTTCCACAACTTAGAACGTGCGTAAATTTTTAATAAACTTATACAAGAAAATGTAAGCTCTAAATTCGTAAATGTCATTTAAAGCATGTATAGTAATGCTTACGCCGCAATCCGATATATTTAACAAATATCACACTATTTTGATTCAAATGTCGGCGTAAAACAGGGAGACCCGAGTTCAAGTTTAATTTTCTTATTATTCATAAAGATATTATAAACAATATCAATGCTAATATTGAAGGAATAATCAAGTTTGATGACTTAACATTATCCATGCTACTTTTTGCAGCCAACATTTCTTTTTTGCCTATACACCCTATACACAGGAAGCACTACACTTTAGTTAAATGACCTAGGTACATACTGTAACACCTGGAATCGTAACGTAAATACAATAATAACAAAATTTATGTTTTTCGAATAGGGTAAACACATTCATATGACTTTACTTTTATTAAAAAAATACATTGTAAATTCATTGAAATATCTTGGAATTAATCTTTTCAAAAACGGAAGTTGGTACCGAACAAAAAAAAAAACATTTATCACATTCAATGTTTGCTTTACATAACCTTTTTACCGTATATAAACTCCTTGAACCTAAAACAGTTGATAAATGCAAATTATTTGATAGCTTAGTAGGATCTATACTTAATTATGGTGCCGAGATATTTGGGTACAATTAATGTATAAATATTGAGTAAGTTCACTGTAAATTTCTTCGAAAAGTTTTATGTGTTCAAAAGTCAACGAACTTTGCTGGAATAAATGGAGAAATCGGAAGATATCCGATGGCGATACTTAGAAAATAAATTATAATTATATGGGCATATCAGGATATAAGTGAAATAAATTTTCAATATATTAGATAAAGAATAATAGACATGTATAAACACTCTCAATATGCTAATATAAAATAGATTGTCAACATTAAGTACATTTAAACATAATTTTTAACAAGAACCCATATATTTGACATACCTTTGTTATCTAATATATATTTAACCTGATACGCCCAGTTTTTATATTGTATGTTATCCAATTATCTGCATATGTTTAAAGTAAATAATTTGTAATTTTTACAATTGTATCATCAAAAAGTTTTAAGATTTTCATCCAATATCTAATAATTATAATTTATTTTCTAAGTATCGCCATCGGATATCTTCCGATTTCTCCATTTATTCCAGCAAAGTTCGTTGACTTTTGAACACATAAAACTTTTCGAAGAAATTTACAGTGAACTTACTCAATATTTATACATTAATTGTACCCAAATATCTCGGCACCATAATTAAGTATAGATCCTACTAAGCTATCAAATAATTTGCATTTATCAACTGTTTTAGGTTCAAGGAGTTTATATACGGTAAAAAGGTTATGTAAAGCAAACATTGAATGTGATAAATGTTTTTTTTTTTGTTCGGTACCAACTTCCGTTTTTGAAAAGATTAATTCCAAGATATTTCAATGAATTTACAATGTATTTTTTTAATAAAAGTAAAGTCATATGAATGTGTTTACCCTATTCGAAAAACATAAATTTTGTTATTATTGTATTTACGTTACGATTCCAGGTGTTACAGTATGTACCTAGGTCATTTAACTAAAGTGTAGTGCTTCCTGTGTATAGGGTGTATAGGCAAAAAGAAATGTTGGCTGCAAAAAGTAGCATGGATAATGTTAAGTCATCAAACTTGATTATTCCTTCAATATTAGCATTGATATTGTTTATAATATCTTTATGAATAATAAGAAAATTAAACTTGAACTCGGGTCTCCCTGTTTTACGCCGACATTTGAATCAAAATAGTGTGATATTTGTTAAATATATCGGATTGCGGCGTAAGCATTACTATACATGCTTTAAATGACATTTACGAATTTAGAGCTTACATTTTCTTGTATAAGTTTATTAAAAATTTACGCACGTTCTAAGTTGTGGAAGCATTTTTCGAAATCTACAAAAGCAAAATATAAATTTAAAATCAAAATGCAATCTATTGTTGATTTATTTTTTGGCGCCCATACTGATGGTCCGTTACTTTATTATGTTTTAAACACTATATAGTGAGACAATTTAGTAAAATTTGTGAGTAATTTTTTTCTATGATATGTATTAAAGTTTTTCTTCAAGGGTATGCCCCTGTCAAAAAGATTCTGTTAAATAACTTATGCATATAGTTTGACAATTCTGGAACCAAGACTTACATATTTCTGCCACTTTGGAGTCAGCACAGCTACTTTCAGAATTATTTTGACTAAAATAGCTTTCTCTATTTCTGACATAGTTGTTTCTTTGTCTAGATCCTCATCTATGAAATTTTGATCGTTATTTATATTGTCTTAGGCATTGTCTGTACTGTTTAATATTTTAATATCATGATGGGCATCCGAACGATATCAAGCGATAAAATCACCGATTTGGATATATCATTTCGTTTCTAACACGGCATCAACAAATAAATGCTTATGAACCTGATATTAAGCTCAATTGCGCCTGATTTGTTTCCGTACTTTTTATCAGCGCGTGTTATTTCTTTTTGATAAGTTGCTTAATAAAACTCCTGCGCTGCTGTTTATGTGATAAATAATTTACTAACTGTTGTTATATTTTATGGTCCTTTGTTTCGTTATAATTGATTCCAACACTTTATGTGTTGAAAGTAGAAAAGCTTTGAACCGAATGATATTGTGTGTGACAAACAATGCGTATACTTTTCGTTATCTTTTATAAACAGACCCAATCAATCTGCAAATCTTTTTTCTTTAAATGTTTACTTAAAACTTTATTTATTCAATAAATTGTACATAAATGACATTTACAAACATTGCACAACAATGTAATTCATACTGGATTGGAAAACAAATAAAACAATACAATCAATTCCTCTCCAGTAAAAGTAATTTTCAATAAAAAAGATTCAAAATGTTGCGGTTAGATGTAAGCTCTTTGAATGTACAATAAAGAATAAGAGAATAATTGATTGTTGAATTATGACTATAGAGAAATTAAATCAAATCATGGTGAAATGCTAAAAGAAAGGAAGAATTAAGGAAAGGTATGATTGAATATATCGGAGCTTAATAATTAAGATTAACATGTAAGGAAATATGAGCGTACGGAAAGAACAAGTTTATCCACACTGATAGTAATTCTTACAAAAATCGCTTCGATTGTGTAGTGAACTTTTGGACATTCTGAAAGAGGGTTTTGTTTTCATCAGAAGAGAGATGTTCGTTGCTGTAAAGAAGATAATTTACTGTAGCCGGACAATTTAAATTAGTGAGAAATCTTTCGCGTATATTTCTGTATTTGGTACATTGCAATAAGAAACGAGATACAGTTTCTCTCATTCCGCATGTGCATGTTGCACTTTCCACAATATACCTTCTGAACAGATCCTCATCCAATGAACTACATCCTAATCTTAATCTTGTGTGAAGGATTTGAACTTTACGTGTGCCTGTATTATAGTAAGACGGTGGTCTTTTGATATTTCGGGGTTATTTTGGACTTGAATAAGTTTACAGTTGGACTAGATCGAAGAGTTTTTGAAAGAGAATTCCAGGTGTTAATAGTAGAAGATAGAAATTAGTTTGAGTATAAATGTGTTCTGGCTGGAACTGGAGTTAAATCGTAAATATGGCTAAGGTTAGGTGAGAGTTAAAAGATTTGAAAGATAAGAAGGTTATATATGTTTTTTCATTTTATACAATAAGATTAATTTGTGTTTTTTCTTTCTTCTATTTTCTAACGATTCCCTCCCAAGTTCACTGATGTGTGTGTTAATATTATACAGTTTGGTAGCGCCTGCGACTATTCTAGCTGCTTCATTTTGAACAGATTCTATTTCCTTATTTAGTTCGTCAGATAAGTTTTCCCAGACTACATCAGCCTTTTCAAGAAGTGGCGGAATAATACATGCGTTCTAAGCTTATTCGTGATAAAAGAACTTTAAAACTTCTGAGTAGTCCGATTCTTTTCCACGCCATATCAAGTAATAGATGAATATGGCTTTTCCAACGGGCATCATGAGATAGAGTAACACCAAGTGGTTAATGTGATGTGACCTGAGATATTGGTATAGAGTTATAACTAAGTGTAGGATGAGACGGTTTAAGTAATTTCCTTGAAAAAGTAACTGTCTTTGTTTTTTCAGGATTAAAAGAAGCAAGCCAAGTATTGGCCCAAGAATTTATCCAATCTAAATCTGAGTTAAGACTGGTTGCTGCAGTAAGTGGGTTATCTACGATTATATACAAACTCGTGCCATCCGCAAAAAGTTTTATGTTAGAAGATACGTCATTTACGATATCATTGATGTAGAAAAGAAACAAAAGGGGACACAGAATTGAACCTTGAGGGACACTTGCGGAGATAGAAACCCATGCTGAGGATACATTTCTGTACTGGACTCTTTGTCGCCTGAAAGATAAATAAGAGGAGAACCATTAAGCGATTCGTTTACACCCAATTAAGATAGTTTGATAGATAAGACTTTGATGCCATACTCGATCAAAGGCCTTGGAGATGTCACAAAATACAGACCAAACCTCTTTACCCTGATCGAGAGCTTGACAAATATCACTGTATAGGTAAACTAATTGATTAACTGTTGAGTCACCTCTTATAAAACCTAATTGGTGAGGAGTAAGCAAATTATTAGTGACAAGATGATTATACAGATGCTCATGAACACATCTTTCCATCAATTTTTCGATACTGCTTAACAATGAGGTAGGGCGGTAGTTTTAGGGACGTGTTGGATCAGATATTTTAAAAATAGAAGTTACATTAGCAAGTTACAAGGGTGTAGGAAAGGAAGAAGAGCGAATAAACTTGTTAAAAAAGGCTGCGAGTGGTCTGACTAAAACAGGCACGGCTTCTCGTAGTAATTTAGGAATTACAATGTCTGGGCCACATGCTTTTGAGAGATCTAATAAGGATAATGTGTCAAGCACATCCTGCTGCGTAATGTTAATGTTTGATAGGCTAAGATTGTTTTTTTTCGTTAAGAGGTGGAAGTATTGGGTCCTTATCATCTACCTTTGATTGCAAACTAACGAAATCGTTTAGAATTTCTACATTCTCTTGATCGGATGATGCAATGAAATTGTAGTAATTAAGTTAAGGATTTGAATTTGAGGATTGCTTCTTTGTTATTTTTGTACTACATTTGTACCATTCTTTAGGATTTACATTATTTTAGTTGATTTTTTCAATTAGTTTATTTTGATACATTAATTTAGATTTTCGTATTAGTGTAGTGACATCGTTTCTAATTTTTCTAAATTTTGACCAATAAAAATCGGTATTGTTTTGTTTGGCTTTTTTGTGAAGTTTTCTGATTTATTTACGGATATCGTTGTTCATCCAAGGGATGTCACCAGGTCGTATTGTTACTTCTTTGTGAGGAATAGCTCCGGATGCTACTTGGATAATTGTTTTAGATGAAATGTCCTCTGACTCATCTACGTTGTCATTAGATAAAAGAGAATGCAAGTCTGATGACCTCAGTTTATCTCTGAAAGTGTCGTAACCCCCTATATCATATAGCCAAATACGTCTCTTAAACTTATTCTGATTTGGTTTACTTAATTTTAGGACTACCACAACAGGACAATGAAATCGTGTGAGATCAGGAATGAAGGGATCGGCTACAAAGCTAGTGATAACATTTTGGCGGTACTTAACAAATATGATGTCTATCACAGAAGAAGAATGTTTAGTGAAGTGCGTTGGAGAGGTGATAAGTTGTTCTGCATTATAGGATTCAATAAGTCTAGTCATCTTATTTGAGGATGATGTCTGTTCATTTATATTGAAATCACCTGCAACTATTGTGTCATATGTCTGTAGAATCTACAGAGAAAGCGCGGTCGACACTTTCTTCCAGGAGTTGCTAGTAATTATTGTTTGAGTCAGGTGGTCGATAAATACCGCAGACAAGACGTTTTTTGAGTGAAAAATAATTTCAACCCAAACTGCTTCAAGTAAATATGGAGATTCTGTCTTTACATGTTTGTTTTTATTGCTATCAATGCGTTCTGTATACTTTCTGCATTTGCTTTGGAAATTTATTTGTGTAAACGTACATGCGATGCTTTTAAATTTAGTACAAAAAATCTTTAACGTAACACGTTGTACAGAATTTAGCTCGAGGCAAGTTATCTTCACCAAGAATGATTAAAAACTTTTAAATTTTTAACAGAGAATATTGAATGATAACTGCGTCAAAACTGCATTCATAGAAAGAGTTGAAAAGTATAATAATTTACGAGCCTCTATCCAGCATGATAGAAATCAATAAATAATAAATAAATTTAAATAAAGTACACAAACACAAATCCCATAAAATACTGTTTACAGGCCAACCTAATTTGACCATATATTAACGCACATGTGCTATTGTACGGGTATGTGATAAAATCAATACCCAATTGACTATTCTACGAAATGTGTCTGTATAAAATGAAGCAAATGACACTGCATAAAATGAAGCAAATAGCACAAGAAACTATGGTGGCTGATTTGGAACGATTTTTTGTGTCGCTTAACGGCGAGATGCCGTATTTTCGTCCTGTCGTCCTGTCGCTAACGATGCAAGCAAAACGGTGCGTTGTCGTGTGGCTAGTTCTCGCGATTCGCATTGTAGCTAGGCTAAAAGGATTGAATTGGCTTATAAAGTAAGCGAAATTGTGACATCGCGACAACGAGCCTTACGAGAACGCGCTGTTTGGCATGCTTCTCTAGAGTCAGGAAGACAAGACGACAGTATGACAACGCGCCGTTTGGCGTGTTTCACTTGCGGAAGACGACAAGACGAAAGGGCGATAACAATATAAATTGTGTTGTCGCTATCGACAACGCAACGTGCAAAGTGTACAAAATCAGCCACCATATGTTTATGATTTTATGACATATGCAAAGTGAAAACTGCTTGTATATTTTGCAAATACAAATTAAAAGTTAATATATATTCTAAGTGATGATTAAAATCTGTTGGTTACGGATCTAAAATTTTACAAAACGTTTCATGTTTTTTTGTTGTTGTTTTTTTTTTCCAGAGAGTAGAGACAGGTGGATACATCATGTAAACGTTGACAAATGGATAATGTGTTATATTAATAATAAATAATTCATTGCGTTTTATGTCAAGTCAAATTAAACATACCATGTTCACTTGCTGGGACCATTTGCTTAATTGAAATATGATTGCTCTAGCTTTGTTCTTGAATTTCAACGAGTCCCAAAAGAATACTCCTATAAAAGGAGAAAATGCTTGGGGTAATCCCAGGATCCGGTAACATATATGATATATATGGAAAAAGGTATTAAAGGGATATTCAGGCAAAATAATGACAAAATTATTAAAATGATCTTATGTACTCAAATCAAGCTAAAATGACGTTTCTTGAAGTTTCAGCACGAATTTCTATTTGAATTCTATATACATGTATTTATGTTTGTAATGTAGCTATGTCTATATCTGTTCAACAAAATTAAAACGCCAATAGAATCACCAAAATAGTTTTAAAACAAGTCAGGTGACCTGAACAAACCTTTTAAATTACAATAACAGACATTTTGGATATTGCATGATTGAAACAAGTCTATGTTATTCATTTGAAATGCTCTTTTACGTTTCCAGAGTTCACTTTGACAAATATTGCAAAATCATAGCGCTCTAAGCTGACCCACGCGGGTCAAGTTAGGAAATAACCATTTTATTCTTTATATGGAGGAAAGTTTTGTACCATTGACTGTGTAATATATTTATTTTGAGGGCATTTGCAGAAAATGAATGAAAAATTCAAAACTAAGAAATGAAAATTTTCCCTGTGTCTCCATTTAATATTTAATGGTGTTGATGCTTGTTGTAATTAAAGGCAAAACAGAACGACAAATAATTTGATACTTCCGGATATTAAACCGGTATATTGATTTAAACTAAATAATTAAGATCTATATATGAACAAAGTTTTACATCAAATTTGGAAATCACAATGTTTATCAAGGATACATTGTCTATGCCTAAATAGAAATATCAAAGCTTTTGTTAATTCACAGTTAGCTTTAGTTTATGTTTATGTATTTGATAATTATTATTATCATTATAATTATTATTATTATTATTATTATTATTATTATTATTATTATTATTATTATTATTATTATTATTATTATTATTATTTGAAATTTAGTGATATGATTGTGACAGTGTTGTAGTCAGCTACTTAAAGAATCTCAAATGAGTTTAGGATACTTCATTGTTAGAAACGTGTCTGAAGTATTCTGTATGTTTGTGGTTTTGATTTTCTGCATTTAAATACTGTAACACCTGTGTAGTGTTTTGTTGAAAACGCGCTTCAAAAAGGGGCAATTACCAATATCAGAATTATTCTTAATAGGCAAATGACGGTAATGGAATTCAGAAACAATACATAACAGAATTTAACAATATTTATTGTGCACATACATGTTACAATAAAGTACCATATCGTGATACGTAATGCTAAAGGCAAGAATAGAAATTAATTTCCAGTGAAATATTCATGATGGATGGGCTTATCTCATAGTTAATGATAAATAGCAACACCGGTCTTATTGATTTAAGTTCAATTATAAAAGGAAGAGCTATAGTTAGCCAATTTTAAATTCACCATGTTCTTGGATAGTTACATTTGAAAAATTAAACAGTAATTAAACATCATTTCCATACATTATTATGTTCAAACAGTGAAAAAAATATATCTATTTACTAATAATGCAGAAAAATCAATTTCGTGTTTGTTTATATGTTGTCGTGTTTTGTGTGTCGCTTGTCATCACACTCAGTGAAAATAACAGTAAATTCATCAAGTTTACAAAAGAATCTGATCTTAGTGGATTTATCTGTCCAGAGCAGCATGCGATATATTTCAAGGATAAGATGAGTGTATCACAATGTTTGGCAACATGTGCTGATGCTGGGGTATGTTTTGGTGTTTTCCGTCATGAGGAAAGTTCCCGATGTATTGGATGCAGAGACAAATTTATAACCAGAGAAAACGCTCCAACACTCCTCGGCACAACCTTCTATAGACATCGATGTAACTTGTTTTTTTTTTCAATTTCTTCTTTTCTTTAAACAAACTCTACTTAAAAGGAAAAAAGCAACTTATGCGATTAACAGTAATCTTACTACTAGAGATGGTGTTCTTATTACATTACGTTACATTACATTATTATATTCAAGTCACACACCCGTGCCGAATTTTCGACGGTCGTGCATACATTTTGACGTGACGTCATTAGCGTTATACAAACAGTGTAAAAACGCGCTAAATGTAAGCGTTATACTATAGGCGCAACAATGAAAAAATACTCATATTTCACTTTAAACTGTTTTTATTTTAGGTTTGGATAAATAGAATATTAAATTCGTATAAGTTCATAACTGAATTTATTGCACTCGTTGAATAAAATAATATAATAATATAATTTTATTTAACTCGTACAATAAATTTATTATTGAACTTACACTCAATAATATCCTCTTTATCTAAAACTGTGATTTTATCGCTCAATAGTTCGGATGCGAGGAGTTATATCACGAGGCAGTAGCGATAAAATCAACGATTTGGGTATATTATATCCATTCCAACACGTCATCATTAAAAATGCTGCCGTACCTGACATTAAGCTAAATCGCGACTGATTTGTTTCCGTACCTATTTTCTGCGCGTCGCATTTTGAGTGGTTACGTCACGTGTATAATAACGTCACATGTCTAGATAGAGAACGTCAGACAGTGATTTTATTGCAAAATAACACACACCTTCTGTTCTCCTATGTTCAATAGGCAAAATGCAGGTCGTGTTATATTATATTAAATTATATTATATTATACTATATTTTACTATATTATATTTATATAGGTCTCAAACATAAGCATGCACTTAAAAAAACTTTACGATCATAATTTTCTTTTATTTTGAATCAGCTTATTTAATGTTAAAGACATGACATTATTTTTGTAATTTTATTTACTTAAGATTACCTGGTAGTAACAAACGCAAAGACATGGACCGATGCAAAGGTATAATTTTAGTAAAAAAGTAAAATAAATGAAAATATGCATAATTTTGATTTACACATTTATTTTAGTAGCTATGCTTATAGACACTTCCTCGGATCCGTTCCTGGAACCAACAAGTAATGTGCAATGAGTTTAAAGTTTCTTGCTAAAGAAAACAACGCCTCGCACCGACGGGGTTTGAACCCGCGCGGAGAGCGATCCATAGATTATAACGAGTTTAATCAATATTTTGCGAATTTTATCTTCTTTTTACAGTTTTATGGAACATTATCAAAACTTCTATCTATCAATGATTAAGATATATAAGTAAATGAATTTGTTTTCCATTTCTATATTCATCACGATCTTTTTGCATGTAAATGTTTAAATATCAGAAAGTGGTTTCAAAAATATGATTTATATGTAATATTTAAGAAAAGGAATCAAACGCCGGGTGTCGTATATCATGGAAATCTCTAGTCCTTGGGTTACAATATGGGTAACTAGCGGAAACTCGGAAAAGATTCAATTCCGCCGTAAATAGCTGCACTTGAGCCTGATCTGTCGGTCCTCCATGCACAAGCGTTAAATTTTTATGTTATTCATATTCATATGGACATTTTTGTTGAAATCTTACAAATATATATAAATATTTTAGAATCATTGCTTGGTGCTTGGAGGCCATTTGGTAGATATAAAATCGCCGGGAGAAGATGCATTCATAGAAAAACTACTAGGTTAGTATACTTATGATATTTCAACACTTTGTCTTATTATATATATAATTGATTTCCGGAATAAGTTAAATCTTGAATTTTTCCGACATAATAAATGTCATGTAAATTGAATGCATTATGTTAATGACAAAGTTTAAACGGTTTCCACTGAGGCTTTTGACATTTTAGGTCTGAAAGTAACTTTTCGAGATAAGTTTACGTTTGATGATTGACTAGACGTGCAAAACTTCAGACTATCCGCTCACGCCGCCTTTTTCCTGAATAATTATACTTAATGTAAAAAGGAACTGAAAATTGACGGCATTGTAACGTTTTTCAGTAAAATCGAGCAATACAATTTACAATTTATTTCTGAGAGTATATTTATTGTATTTATGTATTGTGCCGTTTTAAGAGCCTCGTGTGCTCTATGTAAGAAACTCAAATGCGATTTCTTTGCTTTTTGATTTCTTTGTGTACATATATTTCTTTTATCTTTTGTATATCTTCCTGTTTTAATAGCATCAGCTAATCAATATAAGAAATTCAAGTGTGTGTTGGCTTTCTGAACTCAGTATGAATTCTTTTAATCGTATTAGTCTTTATGCGCTAATCAATAGGTTAATGTTTCTGCTACAGAGTCTGAAAACTTTCACGTATGGATTGGCGCGACAGACGTTAAAACAGAGGGTGTTTTCATTTGGCAGGATGGAAGCAGTGTCAGAAATTATTTTCAGAACTGGGAAGATGGAGAGCCCAATAATTCAGGTGGCAACGAACATTGTGTAGTGAGTGTTAATTCAGTTCGAAAGTGGTACGATGTATCATGCGATAGACAATACCGAAGTGTTTGTGAGTTGGACTAAATTATAACAAAAACGAAAACGACATTTATTATTCAAAAAGAACAAACAAAAACAGAAAAAAATACTTTGCAACTAATGGTGCTTTATGTTATTTCTGATCTTGCGTAATTATATTTAAATATTTAAAATAATGTTTGATGTCAATAATTTAATTAAAGAACTACCCAACACATCCTTATCGATTAACTGTTAAACCAGCTTCTTTTGTCGTATTAGTTTGCTTTGTATTTCGTACACATTTCTTAATTAAACATCACATGACCTATAAACTGTATCTTATTTATTATATCAATGAAGTTATTTGTTTACATGTTATGAAACTAAACTCCATTCTGTTCATCTAATTATTGTTAATTAAAAGTTAGCCAGTGTGCAGAAAACGACAGCCTCCCGTGTTATTCAATCTAAGCAATGGTAAAGTAACATACTTCACCATCTCCCTAATATGCATAAGGCAAACCATCTAGATCACAGACATTAATAAGTAAAGTATTTTCAGTCGTGTTAATAACACACAATTGTTGAGTAAGCCCTGTTATTGTCAGTTTTTTTTTTTCATCGTTTATCTCTAATCCGTATATACATGTAAAACAACATACATCTCTTTTAAGGTGACATATAGCTGAAAGGTTATATATGTTTTTTTTAAGATCGTTTCATCAAAAGAATTCAGATGTAATCGATAAAATACAGTATTAATACCTATGTTACTATATATAGTAACAAAATCTAGGGTATTTCAGGGTCATTATGGCAAGATTTAGGTCATTATGCAATTTGAGCCGCATTGCAACTCGAGTTCATAATGACCTTCGGGCCTGCGGCCCTCAGGCCATTATGCACATCTTCGGGCCATTATCGCATAATAGCGAGCAGCAACCAAGTATTAACCTCTAAATAATAAGAAAACCGCTCGATACCTCTTATCTACCGGTGCATATAAGTAAGGCGGGATCTCCTATTTTTAGAACTGAACGTCACTGCTCGCAATGGATAACTATCTCGGTGCCGCTTTGAAATAAGCTTAACAGTGATATGATGTACTTTTCCTCGACAATATTAATGAAAATACATAATTTGAAACAGCAAAATTGTTTCTTTCAACAAAAATAAAAGCTTTCGGCCGTTTTAAAACACACACCTAGAACATTTAAGGCATATACGTTTTTTGTACAATACAATACTTACCACATGGCAAACCCAACATCAAAAATACTCAGGAAAACAAAAGAAATAGAGGCATACGAAATGAAAAGTTTTACAACTATAATATACATATGAAATGGATGTAAATAGAATTAATTATAAGATCGTTTCTACTTGTTTGCATAAGGTGTTAGAACTGGCAATTTATATTTCATAATTATATGGAAAAGTTAAATTTAGTAGAGTATGCACTTGGTTGTTCCGCAGTCTCATCTAAGTCTTTTTGTGAAAAAAGTTGTTCAAAAATATATGTTATTATATATATAGATGAATGGATAGCTGGGAGATTCTAGGATTCTACTGATATAAGGTATTTTATGGAGAGACCTTAGGAATCTACTTTTAAATAGAATTGTTATGACCGTATCATAACATGATTTCATGACCGCTTTAAGCCTAGGTTTGATCAAAGTTATCACTAGTACTTTGCACCTTGGAAATTCGCTGGCAGAGGCAGCTGGAATTCTTTCATTTTAATGATGGCAATGAATGATGACAGATGTCAGTGGTCGAAGGCTTTTATAGAGCAGTGTTCTACATTATTATGTATTTTGCATACTTATAGTAAGTAACATTAATATGTTTCTTTATATGATAGAATAATTAAGCCTCGCCTCGGAGAAAAAACTCAACCAGATCCAGATCAAACGAAATTTTAACTGATTTTTTCAAAGCCTGTGAATCCTTCAAGTATTTGATAAACAGGTTACATGCCTCGTTTGTAACAATGCAGGTTTAAACTATCAAGCGGCGCTACAATCATAGTTCCTTTTTTGTCTAAGAAGCCAAATCAACGGTCCGTTAAAACCAACAGAGGTATTAGTCAATATTTTGCAGGATAACTGCAGTAAATGCATTTAGTTGAGGAAGAAGTGTTGGTTAGAACTGATAAACACTCATACAAGTCTTCCGATGATTCTTCTACACCTTTGCCCGTGGATCGTGTAACTTCGAAGGAAATCTGAAGATTTGTCAAGTACGTGTAGCTAATAAAATCATATAATGTTGCCTTTGGTGCTGACTGTCTCAGGAAATTTGTCTACGCAAGAAAAGCGACAAGAAATGTGTTGCCTGAATTATATGAACGTACCCGGTAAATGATATATATTTTGAACTTGAAGCGTAGTTATATAGTTTTATAATACTGCACGTTTGTAACGTCGCTTTTCATTGGATAATCGTCACGTTTATATAGTTTTTTTTACAAAACTGCACGTTTGTAACGTCATTTTTCATTGGATAATCGTGACGTTTATATAGTTTTATATACACGACTGCTGTCAATTTACAAAGAAATCTCATTTTTTTTCTCTGAAAAAGGAAGTTTGCAGTATTATAAATTCGTTAAACAGATTGTTGACAGGTGAAATGGTCGAATATAAACAGCCGTTTCCAATATAACCCTCGCTTTGCGACTCGGGTTATATATACAAACAACCGTTTATATAGGGCCATATAACATGTCACGAATCTTTATAACTAATAATATACACGGGTCATTCGATTCATGAAGAAATCTCGCTTAAATTCCTCTAAAATGACGATTGTTGTATTATAAATTCGTTATAAAGATTGTTGACAAGTTATATAGCCGTATATAAACGGCTGTTTGCAATACAACCCTCGCCTGACAGCTCAGGCTATACTTACAAATAGCCGTTTATATAGGACCATTATGACGTGTCAACGCTCGTATAATATAGTTTTCATATGTTGAACCGAAATTAAGACGCCGACAGAATCACCGAGTAGTTTTGAAACAAAACATGTAACAAGAAAAAAAAACTCTGTAAATTACAATAACAAATATTGTGAAGATCGTTAGATTGAAGTAAGTCTAAGTCATTCATTTGACAGTTACATTAACGTTTTTATAGTTTTCTATAACAACTATTATGACATCTAAATGCTGTAAACTGACCTACGTGGGTCAAGTTTTGTTCCTGTGACTGCTTAGTTTATTCATTTCAAGGACATCTATAGAATATTAAAGGAAACTGCAAATAGAAAAAAAGAAAATGTTGTCTGTGTCTTATGGAGATTCCGATGGCGATCAGAAGAAAAATGCATAGTATTAAAGACCAATTTTGTGCAAACAAAAACATGTGAGCATGGAATGTATGTACGAAGGATGTTGGAAAAATACGTACACTTTTGTTATAACGTCATTTTTTACGAAATTAAATAAATACAGATTTCTCTATTTTTTCTTAATCAAGTATGCATGTTTTCGTAGAAAACAAGTCACAAAAATACATGTTTACAAATGAATAATTAAAACTTGCACCCATCAAACACCGTCGCACGTTGGACGTCAATTTAATGTGACGTTACGGCCTTTAATTTTTCCTCTCGACTTTTTGTACAATTTTTACAACACCTGCAAAACTGTCGAGGATTTCTGTCTGTTCCTCAACTTTTTAGGTAAACGAGAGATTGATTGTAGAGTCAAACCATGACCAATGAAGTCAAAAATTTCTTGCTATGTCCAACTAATGTTATCAAAAATCGAGGTGTATACGTTCTCCGCGACATTTTGTACAATTTCGGCCGGAAATCTGTTACCCGCGATATTTTATGATAACATTTCTCGCGCGTTTAAATTAGCCGCAACCGGCTACCATATTTTTTGCACATTTATCTTTGGCAGCTAACGAGCAGAAAACAGAAATTCTTCAAAAAGTTATTGTGTTTATTTACTAACAAAGATATGTTAGTAAGCAGTCAATTGTGCAGGTGATATATATCGCTTTTCATGATTTAATGGCTACACGTTTGCACTCTTATCCCACCCCTTTCTCGTTTCTTATGGTTAAATATTTTATAGTTAGATGAATTGTTTTTATGTAATTGTCGAATGAAAAGAAAAGGTGAAATATAAGATGTGTCGGCGTTACAATATGTTATTGGGTCTAAGTCTTGAAGACTTTATTCAAGGGAGCGAACTCTTGCATTACTGTTAAATTTCATAAGAAAAATTCGAAAGGGAGACAAATCCGTAGGTCCAGTTTGATGCTATTCAAAGGGAGATTACTTTTTTTATTTTACTCATATTTACATTGATTGAATGTGTAAGTATTATTTTAAGGAATCAAACGATTGGAATTTTAGGCTATAATATGTCATGTGATGTCTCGGGGGGTATATGTCATGTGATATTTTGGTGGGAAATGTCACTGAGTCTTTGGTGTTATGAAGAAGAGATGAAAAAAAAAAATTTGATTTCAAGTAGGTATGTGTTTTTCCTAAGTGTTGCTAATTGCTTTTTTTTTGTTTTGTCAATACGTGAAATTGAATTATTGTGATTCTGTTATATTTTGGTACAATCCATTTATTATAAATTTTAAATAAGTTTCCGGATGACTTGTATCTATCAAGTCACCTTCTTATTTAATTTACTATTAATTAACAGTTACTAATGTGCCAGAGATGTGGTCTTATTGTTTTTGTTTGATGAACTTTACTCTTTCCTCAGATAGTAAGTTAAATCAGATAGTAAGTTAAATGTTATGTATAGTGTATTGTATAAAATGTAAAATGTGTGCAATTTGTGTAATTCCAAATGAATATGTAAGGGCTATTGCTAAACGTAAATGACTGATTGGCAGATATTAAAGCTGCACGCCTCCAAGTGATATTTTGTATATTATATGCGGTTTAAGACTGTTTTTGCAGTATTTATCACCATATTTATAGTGCGTTACTAACGCACTAAGGGCTGTTTTGGGCTATGTTGACCACTTTTTGGTAATTGTCTTGAATTGTAAGTAGCGATTGCAATATAAAAATTGCTTTATTTGTTCAACTCACAATATTTTACTTTTAAATACATTTCCGAAATTTTCATGAAAATTAGCATCAATCTGGAGTCGTGCTGCTTCAAAAGATTAAAACACGTTGATGATTATCTTCTTGAGGTGAATATAAGATATGGATAATGCTTAATGTAATCCATTGTTCCTGCCTTATTTTACTTTATATTTAACTGTTGTTAGATACTTATTTCAGAGTGTATCGTACCAAACAATATTATCAGGATGAATGCATAACTGAAAATGATGAGCATGGTCCTAGAACTTACTTGACCATAAGAGGCTTGCACTGGCATTTTGAATAGGGCGGTTTGTAAAACAAAAGCACATTTTATCTAAATATTTGATGATAACCAAATAACCAGTTTATGTTATACTATCCGATACTTTAGTTCATGTTATAATACACTGTTAACAACCAATGTCTTACTACAAAAAATAAAATCTCTCAACTAATTTATAGTCAATAAATCAGTTAATACAATGATATTTTGTGAATCAAGAAACGTAATACTACAACACTTGGCGCATGCTGGGAAGTCTTCCTCTTAAAATATGTTTATGTTTAAAAACTTGTATCAGTATGACGGTAAGTCCCATATGCAATTATATGTACATGTGCCATGAATGAAAAACCGGGTGTGTTTCACTTTCTGCATAATAATCCGCCGTCTGCTAATTTAGGCTTTGATAAAAAAACTCTTGGTATATTAATTCGTCATTAATCTTACTGAACCGGTGTCGTATGAGATTTGCAAGTACAATGCAAGTTCCGTTTCCAGTTTCGAAATGACTTACCGATTTCATGTTAGGGTTCATGAGACTCGAGAGTCACGAAAACTGCAATTTCACTGTTAATGATAAAATTGCAAACTAAGGTGACCCATTATCGAACCTGACCTAGAAATCATCAAAAAAAAACTTTCAGACCAATGTCCATGATATTTGGGAAGAAACAAGAGTAACCGCTCGAGTGTTATCAATATAATTCTATTTGTAGCTCCAGTGACCTAGTTTTTCATCTTTGATGATAATTCATCATGTTCGATAAAGCATCCTACCAAAGTTTGATTATAAATGAGGCAAAAATGTGACCGCTAGAGTTTAACAAATAAATATGGTCGGCTGACAAACGACGTCCATTCAAAGATCCTAAAAGCTCATCCTAAAATTGGTTTAGCTCTTGTAGTTTCATAGAAGAAGTTTTCACCACAAACCTATAATGAAAATGTGTTTTACCTTTTTCTAATATCATAGTTTTATGAAATAGCAGGGGTGAAACTTTTGCACAAATGTATTGATAAACACATCAGTTGCATACTTTTCAATTTGCAAACTAATCTATACGCATTTGTGTAGATAATCAGAGGTCTATGTATAATAGAATAATACAGATATACCATTGCAGTTCAGTCTATTGATGCTGACTATATGAGTGACACAAGTTGCATTAAAGTTTTATAGACACTTATAAATATCTTCAACAGTACCATCAGGCAAATGTGATTCTATGTATTAATATTTCAAGGCAGTTAATGCGTTGTGTTTGTTTCGCATATTTTTTGTCTTGTCGTCGCATTCACGTATATTTGCTATTTCGTTTTAGCTTTGAATTTCCACTTTAGAACCATTACTCCAAATGGATTTCAAATATGATATATTTCAGAATGTCAAGATTTAAAGGACCATTGTTCCATAGAAACGTTTTTATTTTTATTTCTCAAAAACTTTATGTTTAAAGTACTTTTATAATTTCCTAAAAGATACTCATTGATTAATTATCTGAACCATCATTTTCATCTGTGGCTTTCTGGCAACACGTATAAATAAGTGTAACTTGTAATTTTTATGGAAGTCAAAATACTAGTTTGTTTACATATGCTACTTTTGATTGTTTCACATTAATCGCCATTTTCTTCAGGTAACAAGGATTTAATTTTTTTTTAAACTATTATGTTAACATAAAATACATATCTGCCTTTCCTAAACAAGTAAAAATTAATTTCTTTCTAAGACATAATGTGTCTGTCTTGGTCTTTGCAAAAATTAGGAATGTATAGGTAATATCTTTAAATGGCGGTAATCTTCCACGTCTTGAAATAGTGATATAATCTACAACAAAACTGTAGCAAAAATCATGTTGTCTGTCCTTTTTCTGATTTGAAAAAAAAGAGTTACATATCAGTTCTTGGCAAATTCTGAATCTTGTTACGCCCACAAGTTTTCATCCGAATTTCAGTTGTTGTCATTCAATGTACCGGTAATTTAGGTAAGTTTTTCCAGTATCCGACGCTATACACCGAAAAGTGCTCTACTACTTGATGAAGAGCTGAAATTGGAGTCATATTTGCTTGTATTTGATGGAGCTTTTCCGTTGTCAAATATGAGGAATATTGCAATAAATGTAATAAACAAGATCAACAAAGAAACGCGGCGTTCATGGAAGGCAACCCCGACACAACCCAGCAACAAGGACCAGCGCCAAGAAGCCCAGGATGACCCTTAACAAAATCAGAGCAGGGCACAAGGCAGAGCACGGACAGGATAATCACTAAAATGATGTATATATACCAATTAATAGTATCCGACAAGGAAATCTGCTACAATTGATAACTAGCCAAATAATGTAAAAGGGCACAGGGGCACTTGAAGCATGAGGAAGGGGGAGCAAAATTAAAACAAAAAAACTAGGGGCGAAAGGGAAAATACTTACCGAAGACGAGAAAAACAACAAATAGGGACAGAAAATGTCACCATAATAATATGAAACAACAAAGATCTACATCAGAACGACATACAGGCGCCTTGGAACGGCCAGCAGCTTAGGCACTTCTTGGGAGTTTAAACCTGTTCATGGTGCATCAAAACCAACTCTTAGCTTTGTTAGATCCTGAATGACGTTATTTCAGTGCATAATTACTACACCAAACACATGACGAAAATATATTAAGTTTGGATAAAAACACTATTTATATTTGCCTTTAGACAAATAACTGCCTGTCTGTGACTATTTCAGTAAGGCTGTTCCCCTATCCAAACATTCGTTGACCGTCTGTTTTTATATCTGGCCATTCATTTATTATTTGTCTCTATATCTGACTATCCGTTCACTGTCCGACTCTCTATCCATCTGACCATAAGTTTACCGTCAGTCTATCTGTCTGATCGTTAGTGTAATATATGACTGTCTGTTGCTCTGTCTGCTCATACGTTTACTGTTTTTCTCCTCTCTGTCTGACTATAAATTTATCGTTCTGATGACTATCCGATTTACCGTCTGTCTCTTTATTTGACCATCCGTTTACCGTCTTTATCTTTATCTGGCACTTCGTTTACCGTCTGATTTTTTATTTGACCATCCATAAACCGTATGTCTTTCTATCTGACTATCCGTTTACCGTCTGTCTCTCTTTTTACCCATCCGTTTACCGTCTGTATCTCTATCTGATTTTCTATTTGACCATTTGTTTACCGTATGTCTATCTATCAAACCTTCAGTTTACAGTCCGTCCAATTATTTGAGTATCAGTTTAACGTCATTCTTTATCTGACAGTCTGAATACCGCTTGTTGCTTTATCTGACAGTCCGTTTACCGTATGACAATCATGCTATCATCTCTGTTTGACCATGAGTTAACTTTATATCTCTCCTTCTAATCATCAGTGTACCGTCTGTCCCTCTACCGTCTAGACATTTTAAAACAAACTGTCTTTTTTCTTCTAATAAAAATGAATTGCATGAGTGATGGAACACTAATGAGTGGGTTCTGAGTTTAATGATAGATTTGTTTTGACTTTTGACATAAAAAAGCTGCGATTCATTCCGTAACTTAAGCCCAATAGTATTAATAGGTTTAAAGCATATAGCTAAGCCTGACGCCAGTTGCAGAAAACTTTTTGACAAATTATATCAAGTGCAATAGTTTATTTCTTATACCACAATAATCTTGTAAAAGTAATTTTGTCAGTGACCGCATATTTAAGAATACCATCTGTTTAAAAAAAGAGATACAACCCATGAAAAACGAAGATACATATCATCACACCAATTACTTCAGTCAGAATACAATAATTATTGAAAGATGACACAATTAAGGCGGTGATCTTATATATATGGTTCAGTTCGATATGTAGAAATCAAACGAAAAAAAAAAACATTATTTTATTAAACTTACCTGTATAGGATGATAATTACAGAAATTGGGGTCTACGAGATATTTGTCATAGACAATAAGGAACAGGTTCAAGCTTACGTTCGTATGTAAACCATCACTGCTTATTATCTATTGCTTTATATAATATTATATAGGGTAAGTTCACAGGGTACATCGGTAAAGAATTGTTGACAAATGTTGTGAAACATAGGGTAACTTAGGAAAAATCGAAAATTTTATTTCAAATGTATCGATACCAAACCTTGTCAAAAGTGTTTGATGAATAACAAAATACTGCACAAAACAACCTTCTTTTCCTACATATAGGGCGTTTCTTGTATCTTGTGTCATTGTAAAGAATGGCTAGCTGATATGTTGTTTAATCCTTTTGATAAATCCAGATTGGTATGATGATAGAAATTTATTTGAAATGACATAACTTATTAAGTATTTATGGGTAACAGCTTTCCATAACCTTTCCGAGATAGCTAATAATATTTCATGCAAGATGTAATCTAAGGATATAACACTTTGACACACTTGGGAATTATGCTTTATAAAATTAGTATTAATAGGAAAATAAGCAATAAGCTATAGATGTGTATCTTCCAGAAACAGACTGATGCATTTCACTAATTGCATAATGCTTCATTATCTACTAGGTTAGGCCTTGATAAAAAAACAAGAACTAAGTTCATAAAAGCAAAGTCACCGTTCACAGGACGGAGCCCCCGCCCGACAACTCTTGATAAAATAAGTAAATACTTCTAGTTGCCTGGCATGAAGGAACTATCGATTAATTTTATGGAAGAAAATACGCATGCGTGTTCATCACACAAAAAAATGTACATTTAGACATTGATAGCAAAAAACCTTTGCAAAGTATTCTTGGATAAGTTTCACGACAAATGGCGTCACACAAACGAACTTTATCTACTAGAACTTCCATGGGTAAAATAATTTCCTTTATCTTTCGAGAGGGTATATTTAGACATAGGAAGCAAAAACCTTTGCAAAATAGTATTGGAAAAAAATCATGACTACGTGTACCCTAAAGCAACAACATTGTCTCTAAATTACTAACTGACATGTTTGAGTTTCTACAAATTTATCAAATCAACGACTTAAAACCACAAACTAATGGAAACATTGAACAATTACACTTCACGCTTGATCAAATGTTAAGTATGTACTGCCATTTCAATCAGCGCCATTTAGAGACATTTATAAATACCACAGGTCAAAAAAGGCTAACCGATCCTCTTAGATTGCATGTACTTGTTCTGTACCTAGCATAATGATGTTTAGTAAGTATATTTATTTATTTTTGTTATTCTATTTAATCTCGTTAACTTTATGAACAGTAGTATCAGCAATGGCTACGCCACTGGTGAAAATACTATTGATATAGCTAAAATTTCATCTTATACAACAAACAAACAAATTTCCTTTTTATTGTATGCTTCAATACAATTTATATAGAATTTCCTCAATATTAACTGGAATATCAAATCCTGTTTACCCAATCTGTAGCCGACAAATTGAGATGTCTTTCTCATATATAAAAAGTCACGTCATCAAACATATTTCCGCTTTTTTTTCGGCGTATGTTTATATTATACCAGGGTTGTTTAATATAAGAAGCCTCCATTTTTAAAAGTTGTGTTTTACATTTACACGGGAGGGAAATTATTGTGCTTGATTTTTTATTTCTTTTTGATTTGTCAGTAATACATCTATTTATAACAAAGAAATAGAGAAAAACAGAATCCCTTATGCAGGCGTCACACTGTCCCGAAATTGACACCAGATGGGCATACGAATATGAATTTTTTAATTTCGTGCGAAGATAGCCTTGAAATTGGTCGACAGTCTTTCAACAGCCGGAACCAGTACGATTCCTTAATAATGTCACGCGATCGCATCCGAGCCACACACGATTCCTACCGAAGGTCACGCGATCGCATCCGATACACACACGAAGTCACCTCAAAGATGCAATTTTGTTCAAAGTAGTTAACCAGCAGGACACGCGAAGGTCATAGGATAGGTACCCGACGTCGTATTTTGAGTACGATGGCTACGAAGGCGTCAACTGACCTTCACCTCCGGGTGGTATACAACCCACGGCCAACCGCGACAAATTTCAGTTGCAGATAGTATTGGGAGCTTATTAAACTACGTTTAAACTTTATTTTGGCTCTTCATATTACTATCTAAAACAATTCTATCCAGACAAAAATCTTAAATTAAATTAATGTTTAGTAAACTATCCACATTTAGATGGAGACGTACCGCATGCAACATCTGACGGGGTATATCTATCTCAGTAAATAAGATTCGCTAGACCTTTTAGCAACGTGAAGGATTTAAACAAGCCAAATATTTTTATTACTAGCAAGCTACTCAAACAGGGCTACAGTTATTATAAATGACGTAGATATTTAACAAAATTTAACAATCGTAACTTTGATTTAATCTCAAAATTAAGTAGAGATTCAAACATAATGTTAATAGGAGATGTTATTTACAAACTTTGCAAGATTTTTGGTCATTGTTGACTTTACTAAAATTATTAAATGTTTAACCAAAAGAGGTTTTTTTGACTCTACTTTTTGGATATACTGCATGCTTAGTGTTCAACACTTTAACAGTTGGTCATTTTCTCTTTTGATTACACCTGACGGACCAAGTGGGGTACTCTATGATGGACAGTTCTTAATGCCCTTTGGGTCTGAATTGCCTTAATGTTCGTCTTCTGCCTTGCTTCGTAAGACCCTTGTAGGTGATATTTTCGTTACTCTGTCGTCCTTTAAATTTTTGAGCACTTTTGTTATGTTCATATGAATATTTCTTTATATGTGTCTACATAATCATCTCGGTGATTTACTTATTTCACCTTTTGAAACCATAACAACTGTTATAAATTTACTTGCCGGGGATTCATTTTATTTACACCGTCTCGTTTATAGGAACATGGTGGGCTAAGAGTGAGGTTTGGTGCACTATTAACCGGTTTAAACTCCCAAGCAGTGCTTATGTTGCTGACCGGTCCAAGGCAACGCCCCTCTTTGTTCCTCAGATACGTGTCTTTGTTAGTTCGTACTGTTTTGGTGACACTTTTGTCGGCATCTCTTGTTTTTCTCGTCTACGGTAAGTATTTTCCCTTTTGCCCATAGTTTTATTTATTTAATAAATCAATCATTGATTTGTTTTCTTTGATTTCCTTGTAGTTTACCATTATTTCGTCTTATGTATCATTTAAGTGATCAGCCTATCCGTGCTCTACCTTGCGCCCTGTCCGTTTTTCTAGGGGTCCTTCTGTGTTACTTGGTTCATGTTGCTTGGCTATGTGGGGATTGCGTTCATTGAACGTTGCCTTTCCTTGTTGATCTTGTTTATCATATTTGATAAAACGTTGTCATACCACCCAAAGTGGGCCTGTGGGCCTTATTATATTTTCTAAGGTGTCTTAAAAGTAGAAATGCTGCTGCTTATTTATTCTCGGTTGACTCATCATCAAAGCATGTAATTATGCAGGAAATCAACTGAAAATAATTGTAAATTAATTGCAAATAATGGAAGCTTTGGAAGTCTCTGTAGAGATGTGTAAGAATGACAGATGAAGATGGCCTAGCCGTTTATATATAAACATCCAACGCTTGAGCCACTAGAATGGCTTTCTTCGGCCTCATCGTGGTCCCATCCCAATAACATCGTATCAAAATACGATGGTGACACGACGGTATTGCGGGGGCTTCACGTAGTCGTGTTCTCTGTTTTAGACTATCGGGAATCTTCGTGTTTACTTCGTATTGTCTTCTAAGGCTAAACATGCCAGATTGTACCGATAATCACACGAAGAAAAGACGAAGACTACACTATTTGACAAGTTGGCTTCACGACGGCCTTACGAAGGGCAAACTTTACACACGAATTCAACTCGAAAATGAACCTTCGCAATGTTTTCGGGCAATGTTTTGGCATGCCAAAGATTTTGGAACCGCTCACGAAGTTGCTGCCGGAGCTTGTTATATTCAGCCGGGGATCATACGATGGCAAAAGATGCCCTCACGAATGGCACGATGTTATTACGATCAGATCCGAATTTGAATATTTCCTTATTCTTGTGTCCATCTGATTCCAAATTTGGGACAGTGTGTTGCCTGCATAAAGAAAGCCCAACACGGCAAAATTGTAAATGTTACAGGCCCGGTTTGATTGAGCCTGTTCATGGACTGTTCTGTCAAGTGAAAAGTACCATCCATGCCCTTTAGCACCGGCTTCAGCAGAATTCAATATTTAACATGAACTGGTACAATTTTGAATTTTGAGACATCCGCAGATGTGTTCATATCTAGTCTACCTAATGTAAATCTTTTTTACGGCTGTATTCTCCTCATTTATAAATCTGACAGATAAACATCAATTATCTTGATATTTAAGCATGACATAGCATGAATAGAAAATAAACAATACAAATACTGTTTTATAAAATGCCCCCAAAATAGCAACTAGCTATACTTACATAAAGCAATAAGATGTTATAATAAGAAATACAACAAGAGATTTATATTGAAGGCATAATGCGTTCATGGGATGTATTTGTTACTATACCATCTAAAAAATCCCTACTTACGTGTTGAATGAAAGTCATATATTGGGCGTTGATTTCCGGAATAAATCATTGAGCAATTGTATAGTTGTTTCTTTTCAACTCTTCATAGTGTATCACCCGAATCTATAATGCTCGGCCGACCATGCTTTCGCTTTGACTAAATAATTTAATTTTGAATTTGCAAAAATTCTTTGTTACACAGATAATTGTTTAAAGGCTTTAGTTGTACTATGTATCATCACTGTAGGAAAAGAAACTCAAGTAAGTACATAACTGTAGAAAATATATTTAAGTAGAAAAATGCATCAAACCATGTCTTCTATCAGGTAGGCCTGAATATGAAAATTCATGAAATAAAAGGAAATCAGTTACCCCCCTCCCCTCTCTTTTAGGCCTCAATTAGTGACAAAAGCCCTGTTTGGGCCCCACAAACACGTTTTCGTTTGAGAAATGTTGCTTAAAAAGGGAGCATTATTTCGGCATCCACAAAATACATTAGGGGGTTACGAGAAGGAGGATATGCTGTTTTTAGGCAGTAGTCCCCCTCTTTGCCAAAAATTTTGGACTTGTGAGAGGCTAAAAATAACCCTATATCGATCATACGGTAACGTGTAACCTACGATGTAAAGCCTTTGATTTTATCTCAATCCCTTTAGAAGTTGCAGCACTTTGAAAAAAATTGTGATGAAAAAACCCAAGGCAAAATGGGTATTTTAATACGGTTTTTCATTTAAATGATTAAAATAATAACCGTTAACAAAGCTTATCAAAGGCAAGTTAAATTGGTATGGTTATCAATACATTATATTATTTGGATAAACATAACTTTATGTCTTTTGTTATTGTTTATTAGGATCATTTTGCACGTTTCTTTTTGTTGCACAGTGGTTATGTTACAACATTAGAAATTAGAGTGACAGTGTTGCAGTCAGTTACTGATAGAGTCTCAAATGCGTTTAGGATACTTGATTTAGATTGTAAATAACATATCTGAACTTTTCTATATCTTCATGTTTTCGATTTTCCGCGTTTAAGTACTGTAAAACCTGTATAGTTATTTTTTGTTGAAAACACGCTACAAAACGTCGCAATATCCAATATCAGAATTATTCTCAACAAGCAAATTACAGGTGTGGAATTCAGAAAAAATTCACAGAATTTAACTGTATTTATTCTGATTATAATATGTACACATACATGTTACAAAAAGATACCATATTGTGATACATAATAGTTACTTAATTCCGCAGAAAAATGAAATGGGCGTACCTCATAAATTAGCAAAAAACTGTTTTCAGCCTTTTATTGATTTTTGTTAAATTATAAATGTAGAAGCTATAGTTAGCCACTTCTCAATTCACCATGTTCTTCGATATTACGCGCTTAAAAAGAATAGTTGAATATTATTTATCATTTCCACACATTGAAATATTTTAATAGTTAGGATATTCTTTTACTAATTATGCAGAAAACTCAAGTTCGTTTTTGTATATATTTCTTCGTGTCATGTGTGTGGTTTGTCGTCACAATCAGTAAAAACAACAGTAAATTTGTGATTTTCACAACAGAAACTGATCTTGGCGGATTAACCTGTCCAGAGGAGCATGCGATATTTCAAAGAAAAGATGAAAATATCACAATGTTTGGTAACATGTGCTACTTCTGAAGGATGTTTTGGTGTTTTCGGTCATGAGGAAAGTTCCCGATGTATTGGCTGCAAAGACAAGTACTTTACCAGAGACGACGCTCCAGCACTCCTCGGCACAACCTTCTTTAGACGTCGATGTAACATTTTATTCTTATTCTAATAACTTATCATTAAAAAACTACAAATATCAAAGTTGGCAAATAGACAATTTAAATTAATTTTAATGTTTTTCATAAATTAAAAGATGTTAAACATCTGTTGTAAAGTATGGAAACTGTTAGACATAAATACGTTTAAAGCTGAACCTGCTGGAACTGATAACCTTACTCACCAATATAGAGTTTACAATAATTTTATTATAATACTCAATTCATGAGTAACAAGACAATATGATCTATAACATAGTTTCAAAATAAATTATAGGGGCATATCTTTAAAAAATAAACATATCTCACTTTTGGCATATGATTGAGAGATATTTTGTTTTACATAATTACGCTTTTTACCAAACAACAATATCAATTACCAATGCATGCTTTCTTATAAAGATCAGTCAAGAACGCAGAAAGCATGATCTAAAAATGTCCTAACTTAAATAATTGTTGTAAAAAAACGCTAAATATTGTGGTATTATATGTATTATTTACATCAGATTGCATCGTTATATATCATCAAATTTTATAATTATTTCCTATTCACAAATTTACTTATCATAATGTTCCAATGTATTAATGATGTAAATGCCGTTTTCTTGATGCAGAAAACTCTCACACTCTCACAGATTATGAAATTAATCACCAATGCAACTAGTCTGTATATCCCTGTAGTTTGGCCAGCATCTATTACATATAATTTCTTGGTAGCTCTCTACATTGAACCCCTCTAACATTGAATGTATTGTTCAAAATTCACACATGAATAAATTCATAATTTAAATTCAGCAGGCAAGACATAAAGTATAAGTATCTGAGAGCATCATTTTTTAATTATTATTTTTATTTGATTTTAATGTAACGTCGACTGACTTGTTTTCTGTTAATGAATTTATATATTAAAGCTTACCTGGTAGTTACAGACAGGAAGACATGGTTTGATGCAAAGGTAAAATATATTACAGTGAACAGTGATGTATAAGTTTGTTACATGGTCAATATTAAATTCGATTTCAAATTTTAGTTTGCCGTTCAATTATTATATAGAGTTTCATTACGTTACTTATGGGTAATAAAA
Source organism: Ruditapes philippinarum (assembly GCF_026571515.1). Taxonomy (NCBI): domain Eukaryota; kingdom Metazoa; phylum Mollusca; class Bivalvia; order Venerida; family Veneridae; genus Ruditapes; species Ruditapes philippinarum. The sequence continues at coordinate 52,694 of NW_026860652.1, read as the reverse complement.
AATATGTATGGGATTCTGTAGCCGAAAAGCTTAATATAAAAGAGTAGTGATAAGTGAACCAAGAATGTATAGTATAGTTAAATATAATGTTTCATTTACTGAAGTAAACACTTGTTATAAATATATACAATAACCTTTTTAGAATCATTGCTCTGACCTTGGGGGTCATCTTGTAGACATAATGTCACAAGACGAAAACAACTTCGTAGCAAAACTAGAAGGTTGGTATTCCTTTACTTTTAACATTTTTAAAATTGCATGATCAGATCACAATAATTAGCTAAAACATTTATTTGTCAGACGATATAAATGTCGTGTTATTAAAGGCATTATGTTTTTGTAACCCATTGTTATTTTTTCACGTATTCAACAATATGTTATTGATTCTGTTTCAGCGTTTGAAACAAATGTATGGCTTGGAGCGACAGTCATTAACAATACACGTATTTTTATTTGGGAGAATGGAAGCAGAGTTGATGAATATTTCGAATATTGGTCACGAAATGAGCAAATAATGGAAAAGGCAACGAAAATTGTGTAAGGGCGAGTTTGGGTGGTTTTAGGTGGGTCGATGCGCAATGTCATGAACAATTGAGTAGCGTTTGTGAATTTGACTGAAGAAACAAATCAGCTTTTTTTTGCTTTGATTTATTCAGATAATTATTACATTTTAACTTTTATATTTTCTACACTCATATATGTTTAATTATATTTCCTTATACAACCAACGCACACGTAAAGTTTTAAATAATCATGTGTGTTATTATCATACAATTTTTGACATTTAAAAACAAATTTACTGCAACTAATAATAGAATCAGATGGATTCAATCCCCACAATATTTTACAAGCAAGGTTCAACCCAAACGTAAAATAGCTGCGAATGAATGATGTAACACTATATAGTTGTGCACTGCATTCCTTGAGCAGGGCCGAATAAAATGAGAAATTTCTGTTTAGATCTGCAAAGAACTTTGTGAACATTCTTACATTTCCTTACCATATAAAATCATAAAACATATTATAAAGTTTATATATTATGTCTTGATGTGGTGACGGTGGGCTATAAAAAGATGGGTTAAAGTTGAAATTCTAAGCGTTTTGATAAAACTGCGATTTCTCTTATTGGAGTGAGAATTCTCCTTTTCCAATCATTTATAAAATTTTGTATCTTAACTAATTTATCTTCATAATTTATATTTATCATTTGTTATCATAAATTTACATCAATAGTAATGCCAAGCATTTTAAATTATGTTGGTTCGTGATAATTTCCATCGAGTTTTGATACTATTTGATGAGTATTTATCTTTTTCCTATCCTAATTACTTTTGTTTCATCAAAGTTCCGATAGATGCGAATTTTTTGATAACACATCGAATGCCTGATTTAAGGAATTTCCTGACTTGTCCAGTATTAAAGTTTCATCATCCGCAAATTGAGTCAATTTATGTTCTAGATTATTTATCTTTATACTTTTATTTCGTTACAATTTCTAATCTAAAGAGAAAGAACTTCAGCACATAAAATAAAGATGTAACAAGAAAGCGGGTCTCCCTGTCTACAGCCTCTACCTATTGTGACAACATTTGACAGGGAACCACATTGAATTACAGCAGACTGTGCGTCTTTATACTAAATATTAAACCATTGTTTCATAGAAATTCAAAAATTAAAATAAAACAACGTTTTTGTTGAACAAATGACCAAAACAAAAAATTAAAAGCTTTTTCAAAACCAATTAAAAGAAGAAGGCAATGGATATCTTTTTCTTCCGTATAATGCATGATGTAGTATATAAATCTCGAACTTTCTCCAATATATTTACACTTAATAATTCCGGTTTCATCATTGTTTATTTATTTGTTAATTTTTTTCTATTTGCCATGACTCCAGAAGCAATTTTATAAACTGTATTTAAAAGAGTTATGGGTCTCCAATTTTAAAAAAAAAATTCTTCTGCTTTATTGTCTTTAGGAATACATATAATTATTCCCTGTGTTTGAGTTGTGGAAAGTTTGCCTGATTCATATGCGTTATTAATAGCTCTAACTTCAAAAGCTCCTATTTTTTTTTCCAAAAAAAACTTAATGAACATCTGCGCTGCAACCAGAAGATCCTGGACTTTTATTATTTTTCATGTTATGTAAAACAACAAACGCTTCATGATAGTTTATATGACATTCTAAAGCATTTGATTCTGTTGGACTATATACAGGTGCTTCTATGTTTGAAATAAAATTATCAAAAGAATCGTCGTTTTCATTTGTTTTTTAGCCATATATAGGTTCTGATAATATTTTTCTAATTCTTCGAAAATTGCTATTTGTTCTTTAACAATTGTTCCGTCATCCATTTTGAATTTTTATAAATAGTATTAGAATTTATTTTTTTCCTCTAAGCTGCAAAAGTACTGTGACGGCTTTTACGAATTAAAATATCCTGCAATTGCGAACTCTTTAAGTTATGAATCTCTGTTTAAAGGTCTCGAAGGTGCGTAATTTTATCTTCAGTTCAATCGCCTACTTAATCATCTATTTCCTTCATATTTCTTTGTTTAAAATAGTTTTCTTCTTTACATAACTACTATAGGATATAGATTTCCCTTGCAGTTCCATTAAAAGAGTTTCTAAAAACAATTGATCATTTGAAATTTTATTTCATTATCTGGAATTATATAAGAACATTGTAAACTGATAATGCATATTGTATTTTTATTTCGTCTATTTTTTTTCGATTATAGTATTTAAATAGTAAATATCTTTTAATAATGAATTATTGTGTTTCCAAAGACTATTGCCATGTTCAAAGTCATCAAATTTTAAGTTTAATATTTCGATGGAATGGTCCGATCGGTAGCTGGTAGTGATGGAAACTTTTTCTACAAAGTGGAACAAAGTTGAAGTAATTAAGGAGAAATCTAGTCTTGCTTGCTGAAGAGGCGTGTCTTAACACCATGTTTATCGTCTTAAAGTTGGATTAAATTCTCTAAACGGGTCAACCATATTTCTTTGACCAATATTAATCAAAACCGTATTTCTAGCTCTACTGTAATAAATATTTTTTTTTAGTAAAAGTAGTCTTTAAATGGGTCTAACACTACGTTGTAATTACCACATAATATATATGAATCATTCCCTATCATTTCAATTAAGCTGAATATTTCATTTAAAAAATCGGGTTTATCAGAACTTTGGCCATATAAATTTACTCGAGTAGTGTCTTCACCTTTTTAGGTGATTTTAACAGTATAACAATCATGTTCATGTGGTTAAAGTTCTCTGTGGTTACAGTAGTGTTTTCATCATGTTCTGTGGTAACAACAGTGCAACAATCATGTTGATGCGGTTTAAGTAGTGCTAAAATCATGGGGTGATAATTATATTGCAATCATGTTTATGTGATGTCAGAAGTGTAACGATCAAATTACTCTGGTCACGGCCGTGTAAAATCTATGTTTCTTTGGTTACAGTAATAAACGATCATGTTTAGGTGGTCACAGTAGTTACAAATTTATGTTGTTGCAACAAGAGTGTGATGGATGCATTGATAGTACCTGTTTCATACATGTTAATATTTTGTTCGATTAGATACATATTTTCCATATATCTATAAAATTCTGGAAACAAAGTGATCCCTCGGAAGAATTAATCACAACATAATTACATGAAAATTGCAAACTCAGTTTGATTGAGTCTGTACATTAGTGATAATGAATATGAGCAACATCCCTCACGTCCCCTATGAATTTGTTTTGATTTAATCTTAAGCACTATGCACTTTGTTTGGTTATATTTTGCTTCATAATACATTGGTATATCATTGATTTTAGAAAAAGATGCCATAATAAATATGCTTACCTCGAAGTAAGTGATAATATAGCAATAACTTTTCTTCAGTGCTTTATTGATTTAAGTTTAGTTATGAAAGGAGTAGCAAAGTTAAGCCATTTCTGAATTATGCAGTTGAAAAGTTGAAAAATGGTAATACATCATTTAAACACAATATTAAAAATTCATATTTAAGGAACGTTTTTATTTACTGATAATGCAGAACAGTCAATTTCGTGTGTGTTTATATTTGTTTGTGTCATGTGTGTCGTTTGTACCCACAATCAGTGAAAATCACAATAAATTCATCATTTTCACAAACGAAACTAATCTTGGCGGATTTACCTGTCCAGAGGAGCATGCGATATATTTCAAAGAAAAGATGAAAAGATCACAATGTTTGGTAACATGTGCTGCTTCTGAAGGATGTTTTAGTGTTTTCCATCATCAGGAAAGTACCCGATGTATTGGCTGCAAAGACAAGTATTTAACCAGATACGACGCTCCAGCACTCATCGGCACAACCTTCTTTAGACGTCGATGTAACTTTTTTATTCTTATTCTAATAACTTATCATTAAATCAGCTACAAATATCAAAGTTGGCAAATAGACAATTTAAATTAATTTTAATTTTTTCCATAAATTAAAAGATGTTTAACATCTGTTGTAAAGAAGGGAAACTTTTAGACATAATCACGTTTAAAGCTTAACCTGCTGGGACTGATAACCTTACCCACAAATATAGAGTTTACAATTTTATTTTAATACTCAATTCATGAGTAACAAGACAATATGATCTATAACATAGTTACATAATTAACTGTAGAGGCATATATTTAAAAAAAATAAACCTATCTCACTTTTGGCATATGATTGAGAGATATTTTGTTCTACATAATTGCGCTTTTTACAAACAACAATAACAAATACATGCTTTGTTATAAAAATCAGTTAAGAACGCAGAAAGCATGATCTAAAAATTTCCTAACTTAAATAATTGTTGTAAAAAATGCTAAATATTGTGGTATTTTATGTATTATTTACATCACATAAAATCATTATCTATCATCAAATTTTAAAATAATTTCCTATTCACAAATTTAAAGGTGCTTGTACTTATCATAATGTTCCAATGTATTAATGATGTAAAAGCCATTTTCTTGGTGCAGAAAATTCCTCACATTCTAACAGTTTATGAAATTCATTACCAATGCAACCAGTCTGTATATCCCTGCAGTTTGGCCAGCCTCTATTGTATATAATTTCTTAGTCTACAATTTTGTATCTCTATATTAAACCCCCTCAAACATTGAATTGATTGTTCAAAATCCAAAGCTGAATGAATTTCTTAAATTCAGCAAGCAAGGTATAAAGTACTAGTGTCAGAGAGCATCAACCTTTAATTATTATTTTCTATTTGATTTCAAGTTAACGTCGACTGATTTGTTTTCACTTTATGAATTTATATATTTCAGCTTACCTTGTAGTTACAGACAGGAAGACATGGTTTGAAGCAAAGGTAAAATATATCACAGTGTACATGTCTAAGTTTGTTACATGGTCAATATTAACTTAGATTTTAAATTTGAGTTTGCCGGTCAATATTTATATTTTGTTTCGTTAGGTTACTGGAGGATAATGAAAATATGTATGGGTTTCTGTAGCCGAAAATCTTAATATAAAAAGAGTAGGGTTACGTGAACCAAGCATGTATAGTTAAATGTATTGTTTCATTTACTGAAGTAAACTCTTGTTATAAATATATACGATAACCATTTTAGAATCATTGCTCGGAGCTTGGGGGTCATCTTTTAGACATAATGTCACAGGACGAAAGTACATTCGTAGACAAACTAGAAGGTTGGTATTCATTTATTTTTAACATTTTTAAAATTGCATGATCAGATCACAAGAATTAGCTGAAGCATTATATTGTCAAACGATATAAATGTCGTGTTATTAAATGCATTATGTTATTGTAAATGTTTAAACCATTGTTATTTTTTCACGTATTCAGCAATTTGTTATTGTTTATGTTTCAGCGTTTGAAACCAACATATGGCTAGGGGCGACAATCATTAACAATACACGTATTTTTGTTTGGGAGAATGGGAGCAGAGTTGGTGATTATTTCGAAAACTGGTCACGAAATGAACCAAATAATGGAAAAGGCAACGAAAATTGTGTTAGGGCGAATTTGGGTGGTTTAAGGTGGGTCGATGCGCAATGTCATGAACAATGGAGTAGCGTTTGTGAATTTGACTGAATAAAAAATTAGTTTTTTTTGTTTTGTTTTTTATTCAGATAATTATTACATTTTGCAACTTTTATATTTTCTACACCTCATATATGTTAAATTATATTTCCTTATACAACCAAGGCACAAGTAAAGTCTTTGAATAATCATATGTGTTATTATCATTCATTTTTTGTCATAAATAAATTTACTGCAACTTCGAATGCAATCCCCCACAATATTTTACAAGCAAGGTTAAACGCAACCGAAAAATAGCTGCGAATGAATGGTGTAATACCATAGCTGTACACTGCATTTCCTTGAACAGGGCCGAATAAAATGATAAAATGAGGAATGTCGGTTTAGATCTGCATAGAACTTTGTGAACATTTGAAGCGTTTTGACACGGAAGTTCCAAAATATTCGTACTAACACTCGTTTATACTGTGACAGTACAGGTAAGCTCAAGTCAATTCCGTAGGAAAAGCTTAACAATCATTGTACCATAAATTTGATTACACGTGTCTAATTAACATATAGACAGTGCTGAAACGGACATTCATTACTTGTAAGTTTATCCCGATTAAACGATATATAAATCTTTACTTTAAAGCACTCCGCTGCCATCTAGACAAAATGGTTAACGACGACGTCAAGATTGAATTTAAGGTAAACAATGTTATCTTTATCCCGTAAATCTCTTTTAAAATAAAAGTTTTCTTTAACAGTTATAAAGTGTAAGTTTATTTTGTTTTATTTTATATGTTCAATTGAAAAATAAGAAGCTTGATTATAGCAAAATTTTACATTCGCGAAAATAACCGAGGTTTCTAGTTGCTGTGATGGACAAAAATCGTTTTAATTGTTGTGAGCTGTATTGTGACCTTGCTCCAAGTCGCGAACGCCTTGTTTTTGTCAGTTTCACAAAATTGTTGTTTGTGAAACATATTGTATAGATTGTTTCACTTTATATAGTGGACATGTTTTTTCTATTTGGCTCTTGTAAAATATTGTACTCAAATAAACAGACGTTGACAGAAAAAGTTAATGTTATGTGCTGTTAAGGCATTTGAAGCCAAACTACGTCAACACAACACTTTTCCCATCAGCTCAAAGGAAATAACAAGTTAAATATGTATACGCCGCAGTAGAATTTTTGTTAAAGTCAGTAATTGAAGTTACACAACTTGTGAAATATGTATACAGTATAAAAAGTAAGGAAAGGCCATATCTTATGCAGGAAAAAAGGAATTCTAATTTCCTTTGAGCTTGCATAGTTACGTGTTGTGGCGACCATACATGAAATTTTTATGTACACGAGGTCACAACAATAAATATTACTAATTTCTGATAATTTACGTCTACAAACTGCAATATTAGCATGAATTCCAATTTCAAAGATTTTTGTTCTGATATCTTATAAGTCACTTTCATATTGTTCAATGCTAGCGAAAGGTTTGCTTGCTTGTTTAATTGGGTTTACATCACACCGACATAATATAGGTCATATGGCGACGTTCCAGCTTTACTTATGGAGGAAGACCTAAGGTGCCCTTCCGTGCCGTAAAATTTCATAACAGGGGTTTAATTTAAATCCCTTCAATAATTTAAATCCCAGACATTATTTTTTTTCCAATATTTCACTCTTATATCTAAGATAAGCTTCTGTAAATTAACATAAAACCATATACGGATCATTCCTGTGAGTTCGTATGCTATAGAAATCTGGCGTTAAAAAGCTTTTCATTCCAATTTTGTTATGAATAGCTCAATTTTACCATTTTCAGTTTATTTCTGAGTAGATAGACTATATACGTTTCTGAGTATATTTCTTAATCATTTGATCAAACTTATTTTAGTGAGTTTTGCCAGGCTCTTTGAGTTACATTTAGTTATGCTTTTGCAAGAATTTATTTGACTATTCAAATATTTTTGGAATATTTTACCAAAAGACTTAGAGTAAACTTGACCTTCGTCAGAAAATATGATAACACATGGCCTCGTGCTCACAAAGATTTAAGGATCAAGGTCAATATCAGGATCAAATTGAAAAAACTTTAATACTTTTCATTGATTATCCTCTATAGATTAAATATCTAATATTAATTTGATTAAACAGGGCTTACGATAGCAATTTTATGAAATGTTAGAATAAATTTGCTGTTATTTTAGCAAGATACGGGCATTTAACAGTGGATCTAAATATAAATCCTGCTCCTTAAATTGATCCTTATTTTGATCTGAATGTTTTTGAATTTGTTTTGTTGACTTTATCCAAAAATAGTTTGGTTTCTTAGCAAATTAGCATTTTTTTTTTTTATTTTTTTTTTTTGAATTTTTAATATTTACCATTTAATTCTAGCAAAACACGATTCATTCAAGTAACATGAAACAATGAAAATAAAATCAGGAACACGTGATCCTGATATTTTCTTTGTGAACACGGGGCCTGATTCTTACCACAAATTTCCGTATGCTAGCTGGATAGTGTTCTCATATGAAATAATCCAAAGTCTCTATCCAACCCAAAGCGGTACGGCCAAGTATTTAAGACTACATTGACGCCCTATAACATTAATGTAACGAAGTAAAGAAGAAGGTACTATCCTTGTGTGAAGAGGTTATTCCAAACGCTGACTGACTCAAAACTAATACCGGCATTAAGTCAAACTGCCAAGTCTACAAACCAAGTTCAAGTTCAATTCAAGATTGTGAGCGTGTACAAATTTTTTCAGATGTTAAATGCTCTGTAGCAGCCGAAAAATGGTGATCCTACCCTTATTCCAGTGTTGCCATATTTGCTTCGTCGTGATCATTGATTCCAATACTTTAAATGTTTAGGATTGTATAACGCTTGCATGTGCTTGGGACTATACACAATTAAATGGATCCTGCAATTGTCCACTATTCGTTGTAATTTATTTTTGCTCTCGACAGATCCCCATCCCCAACCAATCTCCAGATGTTTGGAAACCCCCCTCTCTCTCTCTCCAGATTTTTGGACAATACGTCTACAGATATAGTAGGTAACATTTCCGATACAGTTTGACACTGTTTCCAAATAAAAAGAAGTGCTGATTGTTCTATGGGAAGATTTCAAACAGTTCGTAAATAGAGGATATTATAAAAGTTTAATTCTGCATTTTCCAACAAGTTGAATAAAATAACATTATGCGAGCCTCTTGCGAGCATAGTATTATTTTATTTAACGAGTTCAATAAATTCAGTAATGCACTTACACGAATTTAATATTCTATTCATCATATAACAAAAAGATACCGTTTGAAGTTGAAAAAGGACTATTTTGCACGTGCCTAGTATAACGCTAACATGTAGCGCGTCTGAACGCTATGTTTGTATAACGCAAATGATGTCACGTCAAAATATATGCACGGCCGTGCCAAACCATGTTTACGGAGACGCAAAGCGGCGCGCCATTGTAATAAAATGCGTTCAAAACATTTCAAAAAAATGTTTCAAGCATTTGAGGTGTAAAAAACTACCACACTTAAAATAACGAAACATCTTTCCAACAATTATTTTTCGACATTTTTAGTTATTCTGCTTTTGTCAGTAACGTTTCTGCTTCTGAGAGATCACGGGCAAAACACCCTACTTAAAATTCATAGGATCAAATGACTACTTCCAGAAAGAATGTCTTTACGTTTTCGGTTCATAGGTTGACTCAGCCATCAGCCATCAGATATATATTAAAGAGAGAGGAAAACAACTGTGATACATTTGTTGGTTGAATTTGATCATACATGGAAAAAAAGTTTTAGTCTATATGCACCAGTAATTATGCTTTCATTTTTATTTCTCAAAATCTATTTTTATGCAATTAAGTTCCAACATATTATCCGTTGGCCAATTTCCTGAACCATCTTCTTCTAATGTTGCTTTCCGGCAATAAGTGCTACTTTTATTACATATTATTTAACATTTAGATCTACTGTCTTAAGGTAACAAACATCTAACATGATCTAAAACCATTATTTAAACGGTATGAAATCATGTTTCAAAAGCTTTCTAAAGAAGTTATTAGTTCTTCATTTCTGAGAAATAGTATGCCTTTAAATGTTAAATATAATACATGTATTAGAGTCCGTTTAAAATGTTTTTGTCCAAAATTGTATGTCCTAATTCCAATGTTTAGATAGACTTTCCAGCTGTAAAGCCTTGCCCCTTACTTTATCTCAGTCTTTTTATATTTTTCTGAGACTTAAGTATCATTGACTGCAATACTAGATAATAAAACTGCTTAAGACGGTGCTAGGGGCATGACCTTTCGTTACCACTCATGACTTTAAAATATCGAGCATTTTTACTTTGTTGGCAATTATGTTTATAACCGTTTGTGATCACGTATGGCCAAGTCAATTGTGAAAACTGTAGTTGTTATTGGTGTATTGTAAAAAATTACCGTGAACAATTAAGAAAAAGTATCAGACACAATGTTATTAGTTTATTGGATAAAAGAAAGAAATCCGGTGAAAATACAAAAAAAAATATCTGACACAATTGAACAGGATATGCACTTTATTTTTTAATTTCCAGTATGGAAGTTCGGCTCACACCGGCAAATATTATCAATACAATGGAAAATCACCGCACCAGTTGAGTCTACCCGACAATGATGATGATCCGCATCAGCTACGGCGCTGTAACAGTCTGATCTCACAACGCATTTCTGACCTGTAATAAAATATACACTGAACTATTTTGATTATTTCGTTGTTTTTTTTTTTTTTTTTTTTTTTTGTTTTTTTTTTTTTTTTTTTTTTTTTGGAAATTTAAGAACTATCATATATCAGACATCACACAAACCAAACCTTATTAACGTAATTTCGTTTGTTTGTATTATTTATTTTTTTATAACTCATATATACAAAAATTACTAAGTCCTTATTTGGCTACTTAAAACTACTTTTTTATGAGCTTTTATTCCTATTTTGACGCTTCAATACTAAAACACTTCTAAACACGTTGCCATTTTTGACCGTGCGACAATACACCCATCAAGAACATGTTGGAAGGAAAGTAGTAATACTGTACAGTTTTTAAAGTCTTATTTTTAAGCTGGTTTTGATCTTTTCAAGCACTGTCCTTTATCAATCTGCAGATATCAAGATAGAAATTTAAACAAGAAATATGTCCATAGGACACGGGTGCCCCAACACGCCACTGTTCTGTCAATCTTATGACTCTAGTACAAATATTTTTGGACTACATTTGCCACAAGTTGAAAGCTAAAAATCTTTTACTTAGTATACAAATACTGAATAAATCCACAAGCAAACCCCAAGGTGCATAAGTACACATGCTGACCAACACTCTTTCAGGCCTATAAGTCAAATACTTTTTGAGCTATGCATAAACAAGTTGAAAATTGCAAATTTATACTACTGTAAATCAAGGGCAATAACTCTAACAAAACTGAAAAAGACACATGCAAAGCCCCAGGTGCATTATAGCTTCACAGTGATGTTGATCATTATTCCTGTAATTTAGTGATGTTGATCATTATTCCTGTAAAGCTGGTAGATTCTAACTTAAGCACTCAAGGAACAAATAACACAACATAATAACACAGTCTTTACTAAGTTAAGGGCAATAACTTTACAAATACTGGATAAATCCACAAGCAAAACCCAAGGTGCACACCTACATGATTATGCTGAGCAACATTCCCGTAAGGTTGCATGACTCTATGTCAAATCCTTTTTGAGTTACATGCGACACAAGTTAAAAATTGCAACGTTTTACTAAGTCAAGGGCAATAACTCTAAAAATACTATATAAATCCACACGAAAATATCAAGGTGCACAACTTTACATGCTGATCAACATTCCTGTAAAGTTTCATGACTCTATGTCAAATCCTTTTTGAGTTACATGCGACACAAGTTGAAAATTGCAAAATTTTACTAAGTCAAGGGCAATAACTCTAAAAATACTAATTAAATCCACATGAAAATACCAAGGTGAACAACTTCACATGCTGATCAACTTTCCTGTAAAGTTTCATGATTCTATGTCAAATTCTTTTTAGTAACATGCGACACAAGTTGAAAATTGCAAAATTTTACAAAGTCAAGGGCAACCACTCTGAAAAACTAATCAAATCCACACGAAAATGCCAAGGTGAACAACTTCACATGCTGATCAACATTCCTGTAAGGTTTCATGACTCTATGTCAAATTCTTTTTAGTGACATTCGACACAAGTTGAAAATTGCAAAATTTTACTAAGTCAAGGGCAATAACTCTAAAATACTATATAAATCCACACGAAAATACCCAGGTGCACAACTGCACATGCTAATCAGCATTCCTATTAAGTTTCATGACTCTAGATCTCATATTTTTTTTGAGTTACGTGCGACACAAAAGAGAACGGACGAACGGAAGGGCGGACGGACAAGGGTAAATCTAAATGACACCCCACCCCCCGCAGTGGGGGCACAAAAATAAGTCAGCCATCGATACAGATCCTGATCAGACAGTCTGACTTTACTCTTCAACAGTAAAATCATTTATAATTAAGCAGGTGCAGTGTTCTTAACAGTTGTCATATCTACAGAGTTACTTTAAATCAAACGCGTCGGACTTGTCTAAGGATTGTTTGCTGTATGGATTCCAGTCACGTTATTGGCAAGTCATGGTTTCACTGAGCAAGAAATTTCATACTAATTAGTTTGAATCAAAAGCGTCGGACAAGTAATCTAAGGATTGTTGGTTGTATGGGTCCCAGTCACATCAGTGGCAAGTCATGGTTTCCCTGAGCAAGATATTTCATACAATGCTTGTTTAGTGTGACTGTTCACACTGTATTACCGGCGCCAGTGATGACAGATTACTGCAGTTGTGTCAGCAATCTAACATTTACTTATTACTACAGCACACCGTATAACCGGCACCAGTGATGACAGATTGCGGAGAGTGATGACAGAAATATAACATTTACTGATTACTACAGCACAACGTATAACCGGCACCAGTGATGACATATTGTGGCAAGTGGTGACAGAAATATAACATTTACTGATTACTACAGCACACCGTATAACCGGCACCAGTGATGACAGATTGTGGCAAGTGATGACAGAAATATAACATTTACTGTTTACTACAGCACACCGTATAACCGGCACCAGTGATGACAGATTGCGGCAAGTGATGACAGAAATATAAAATTTATTGATTACTACAAGTAGGACACAGATGTTTTTTTGGTATATATAGAGTACGCAAATTGTCAATTTCTTTTGCTATAGACTTGGGATACTGTCAGGTAATTAAGGACTAGTTTCATTATTTTATAAAATGTTTTGAGCAAGTTATCAATGGCAGCTTCGGAAAAATCCGTGATAAAAGGTGGTGGTGGTGGTGGTGGTGGTGGTGTAGGTTGTTGTTGTTGTTGTTGTTGTTGTTGTTGTTGTTGTTGTTGTTGTTGTTGTTGTTGTTGTTGTTGTTGTTGTTGTTGTTGTTGTTGTTGTTGTTGTTGTTGTTGTTGTTGTTGTTGTTGTTGTTGTTGTTGTTGAAAGTATCTCAAGAGGGACGTCGTGTTATACATATGGTCAGTCAAATTGAAACAGCTATAGAATACGTTGTAAGATAAAATGCATAAATACTTAAAGATTCTGTATGTTTTGTGATTGATATTGTTACTGTTTGTATAAAAAATTATATAGTGTATGTATATAATTATGCAATAAAACAATTTTCAAACATCGAAGAATATGTAAAATGTGTACTGCAAATTTTTGTGCACATTATATTTAATCAATAAATTATATGCATTCAAATCTTATTGGAAAATTTGACTAAATTCTAATTACCTCCATTTATTTACATGAAATGTTTAATTGGGTAATATCTTTATAAATAATGCTTATTGGAACTTAAAATATTGACAAATCTTAATTTGAGCATTATTTAAATGAAATAAAACCATGAACAAATTGTGTTTCAGGATCTTTAAAGCAAATACGTGTCCTATATACTGAACTAACGTCGGTTGACGTTCTTTCTTTTGTTTACGTTCATATGTCGGTATTATAAGTATTTAATTGAACAACGCTTTTATCTCAACGTTTTTTGCCAATTAATGTTTTTTCATACGTCAGTTTTCATTCTAACATCGAAAAAAAAACATTCTCACGTTGATTACCTTTGTTTACTCGAATACAAATTATTTCGTCGGTAAACGCGTTTTTCGTTTATGTCGAATTCGGGAAAGAGGCAGTTATCTCAGGGACGATAAAATTATATCACATATTTAAACGATTATTAGCTATGCTATTTCTTACGTGTTGGTGTAGATAAACACGTGCACTTGTTATCGACGCAATGTAGAGTAGAGTTTCTGCACGAGGTCACCGTGCAAACATCAATAGATGATGTACAGCTCTCACTCTTGACGTACACTGAAACAAAGCAAACACAATAATTGCGCACATGAACTAACTTTAAACTACAATTATGCTCGAAACAACAAGTATCGAAACAACAGGTATCGAAACAACAGGTATTGATACAGAATTATGAGTGAGACTATGTAAAGTGTTTTGAGCACCACACTAAGTTCCGTATTCCGGTATATACAGGACAAGGTGCTTAAATAATTAAATGCTAAACTCTCGCCTTTTCACCTAACGAAATGCACTTTTAAAGGTCTAATTCATCTATTCACACAAATTTATATACGATCATGAATGAAAAAATGTAAGAATCGGCGTAAAAAGCGTTATTTGTCTACTGTTTCATCATGATTATTGAAAGCGTATAGAGGTATAGCTCAAAAACTGTAGTGATTTAAATCAAAGACTAAATATCTTCTGAGACAGGAACTGATCCTCTTATTAATATGACGTCATTGACGTTCCATTCTGAATTTATTGAACGTCTTGAAAAAAATCTTTCATTATCGGACCCTTTGGCAAGATAAAAAATACATATCTATAAATCAAGTCAATAAATTTTCTATACGAAAATAATATTCTATATAATATATATCATATACCCAATATACGAACAGTACAGATAAGTAAACCATTCATGCTAGCATTCTGTGCACCTTACGGTATCTTTGTTTTACGCATCGCATAAGACATCACGTGACGTCAAAATATTTGCAAACCCGTGCAATATCGTTTTTAACTGAATACCAAAAGCTTTAAAGATACTTTGATAGATAATAATAATAAAATGATGATAATAATGATAATTATGATTATAATAATGATGATTATAATGATAATGATTATAATGTTGTGATAATCATAATGATGATGATTATTATAATAATATTACTGATGAAATAATAATAATGATGATAAAAATAATGATGGTGGTGATGATGATGATAATGATGATGAGAATAATAATAATAAAAAATAATGAGGATGACGGTGATGCTTGGCAGCTCGTGTAAAAGAAATGCACTTAAAACTACGAAATTTAACGACTCACCTATCAAAATCGCAAGGAAAATCACAGTAATTTTCATGTTAGTTAGATGTTTTGCCTGTCAATAGGTAAAATGATAACAAAATTCATCATTCCTTCACTGCATATGTAGTCTAATTTGAGATAAGAGTTTTCACCTTGCCGAACTTACCACATACAAACAGACATCATTACATTTTGACTTTGCTCTGTCACGATCATCGTGAGGTTATGGGAAAAATTTATTCGATTTTTCGTGAAAAGGAATACTGTCCGTGTAACCTGCTTACATTCATTCCAAAACACTTGTTTCTACAATAATTATTGCTGTTCTATATAGACAGTGATCAGTTTGTCTATTTGTGGGTTTCTATCAATATTTTCGGATATTTGAAGCGTTTTGCTCAGATTGTGTAGCGGTATCATAAACGGTGTGCCATAGTAAAGTCCGTCCTAGCCCACAGCCGACCCTGTCCTACGATACGCCCTTCCCGGGGATCCATCCGTCTTGCTACCAGTCCGTCCTGTCCCACTATCCATCCTGACTTACGAACTATCCTGCTATTGCTTCACATTGTGCTGCGATCCGTCTTGTCTCCCTGCGAACCATCCTGTTACCAGATTCGTCATTCTCCATGGCGCGTCTTGTCCAACGAATCGAACTGTCTTGCCATCTGCCTTTCCCACTTAACGCCCTGTTCCAGTAATCGCCCTGTATGATCCGTCCGTTCGATGACCAACACTGTATCTAAATCCGCCGTGTCCAATGACTCATGCCTTGTCACAGGAGCCATCTGACCCACGATCCCTCCTGTGTCCACTATCCGACTTGTCCCACAATCCGCACTGTCCTATGATCCGCCTCGTCCCACAATCCACATGTCGTATTTTTAGTTACAAAATTTTTTACAGTTTATTAATACAAATTATTTTAATATTGAACATAATAAATGAGATTTTCGTGGTACCCATATCGAATCTATTACATAAAGATTACCAAAATAAATAGTTAAAATGAAATGCAAATAAGAGAAGTACATAAAATAAGAACAGTAGGCGTGAATTTAGTAAACATTTTTACCATTACAATATCAGTTATGAACCATGTAAATCTTATTTTCGAAGTTGCCATATCATATGTTATTCTTTAATATTTCAGTGATACAAATCATTAAGTAACAGCATAGATAAGTTTAAAAGACACTATATTAAAAATATATCTGATTTTCGTAGCCTCGATCTTATTTTTGAGAGAAAAAAAGCTTATTTTGCGCGCGATGTTTTTCAAGGGAGACGACTGCGTTTATAGTATGCTATGCTTAGAAGCAATCTCCACGCAGTGATCTCCCCTTAATTCTTCGGCATAGATCTCTGCCACCAAGGTCCCGATATATCAGAATTTCTGATATACTATATTTTTTTCAAAAATTGTTTTATTTACTGCTTTTATCTATCAGTTAAGTTTTTTCTCATTGATTAAACAATGTTTATGTATAAATAAATAAATAATATGAATATTTAGAAATAATTTTAAAATTATGAGAATATTTTCTACCGTGATATTTTATATTTTTTAGCTTTTGAATTTATTTTTCGTTATTTTGTACACTTTTGATAATTTTTTGATAAACTATATCGAACGTAGGCACTAAAAGTTAAAAATAAAACAGAAAGAGAAAAATGACGTTAGATTTTCTATGTAACGGTCGATATTTACATTTGAATTTCGACGTTACGTCATGTGACTTTCATCATCATGTGACGTCTTTGAAGGCAGTGATTACAATTCTGCCAAGGGAGGTAATCACTGTGAGGAGTTTGGCTTAGAAGTATAGGTTTCTTCCCTTGTTATACTCGCACAAAACTTTTTTCTTATTTATTTCGTTTCAATATTAGTTTTGTTAGCTTCTTGATCGTGATATTTTCTTAAGTTTTAGGTCGACGGTTATTGCCCAGGATTAATTGCCGTTTATACAGAAGCCCTGATACAACCATGTCCATCTTTAAAAACTGTAAAGGTCAGGTGCAAAGGGGAGGGGGGGGGTCATACGATGCGCGCGCAGCCTCAAAATTCTGATTTTTAGCTGGTATTTAAATTTGAACAAAATCGAGTCATATAAAACAATCCGTATAGATTTGAATTTAATTTCTTTTGTAAAGAAGATGTTCTTATTTCTAGTTTTAGTATTCCAAATGCCTGTAAATAGTTCTTTTTAAGACATTTTTCGTACGTTCGCGGTATCAGAATTTAGAGATCTATGACCCCCTTGATTGGTATGTGCAAACATTGCAATACAAACGACATCAACGTGACAACAGTAATGGCGGGAAAAACGTATTCTGAAACATTGAATTATTCATTCATACTAAATCAATCAAGACAAGCTATATAAGTTATATGAAGTAGGTTTTTATAAAAAAAAAATTCAAGTTTCTTCAAAATTTTGACACTTCATTATTTTATTTATCTAGCAATATTTTTTTCTTTTTTGTTCTTTCACGATCAGCCAAGGAAACAGTGGTTACCATGGAGATATATTATTATGTTATCATGGAGATATATTATTATGTTATCATGGAGATATATTATTATGTTACCATGGAGATAAATTATTATGTTACCATGGAGATAAATTATTATGTTACCATGGAGATATATTATTATGTTACCATGGAGACATATTATTATGTTACCATGGAGATATATTATTATGTTACCATGGAGATATATTATTATGTTACCATGGAGATATATTATTATATTACCAATGGAGATATATTATTATGTTACCATGGATATATATTATTATGTTCCATGGATAATATATTATTATTACCATGGATTAATATAGTTATCTGCTTATAATCAGTTACCATGGATATATATTATTATGTTACCATGGATATAAAAAAAATATTATTATGTTTACCATGGATATATAGATATATTTAGTTATAAAATGCTAAATCACATCTTATGGCTCAAAATATCTTCCATGGATGTAAACAAAGATGCTAGGATTTACTGAATATTTATTTTAACATTAAAATAAGACAAATTCTTAAGCTTTTGTTTATACCACGGAATTGTCAACAGTAAACTTCGTATAGTTCTGTGGTTATACACTTGGTCAAAAAATTGGGGTTTTCTGCAACCCAATATACACGTAGTTCTTCAAAGACAGAAGGCACATACTTACTATTCAGTTCTCTTTATTTATGTTGCCAAAAGTGAAATTCATGTATCGCATTCTAGTCCTGACTGCTGAACGTAAAACAAATGAGTACGAATACTTCTGTGAACGAATTCAACAATTCATACCTTAACCATTTTTGTATTACTGCTGGAATACGTTTTAACAGAATCAGAGACTGTAATGCAGTTTATGTTTGTGACATAATTATGTCACAGTTTAATTTTACTTTGAAAATATTTTTGTACTCATTATTACTGTACAGAAAGAGTTGCTTCTCTTTATTTTCTGCTCTCGTGAAAATTGACTCCGCAGCACGCCTCAAGATTCATGTTAATTCCCATAAACATTTTGGAAATGTATTTAAAAGTAAAATAATGTGAAGTGAACAAATAAAAGTAATTTACATATTGCAATCGGCACTTACAATCCACGACAATTACCAAAAAGTTGTCAACATACATATATCCTTACTGCGTTAGTAACGCAGTAGAAATATGGTGATAAAATACTGCAATATCAAATAATCAAAACGCTTTATACCAGTGCAATATGTAACTCTCGGACAAACAATTAGATTTTTACTATTTTAGGACAACTGAAGTATGAATTGTCAACTTTCAATGGCTTGATTTTTGGCAACGAATATCCCCCATAAATTTATACTCCTTAAATGTATACTGTAATTGAATGGACTGTTCGAACTTCAAAGCTAGGTAAAACCACTACACAATCAAAATCAAGTTTATGTAGAAAACAAAAAGAATTTGTTGTTTACAATTTTATTATAAAGATAGATACCAGTAAAATAATTCAAATATAAGTGAAATATAATTGGGAAAATAACAAAAATACACATTTTTATAATAACTTGTAGCACATTACATTTATTATACTAGTAAAATTGGATTAAATACTTGCCAAGCTCTTACATACAACATATTAATAAATTATTTTCTTTTAAGTTTTTCTGCAAAAAAGTTTAATATGTTAAGGGACAGTTCATATACATAAATTCGGTTCACGTCGTAAATTTCCGTAACAAACATTTATCTTGAAAGCGTCGAGTCTGCAAGCTTTCATGTTACACATGATCTTAGAAACGCTTGTATCACGGAAATCAACGAAGTATACCGAATTAAAAGGAACGAGATTGGAATAAGACGCGCGAGATTGTAATTTGACGCATATTATTTCAAGTATTAAATAGGAAAACGTTTACTCTCAAACATCTCAAACTAATCATTCAATTGCTATTTTTTTCAATAAAAGATAATTTCCGCGTGGTCTTTGATTTCACGTGGATGGATTTCCGCTTTTTTAATACCCTTCACCTTACAGCATTGGATATATATAAAGAAAAAAATATGTCGACAGTCCGTGTGGGTGACCTTAAATAGCATACTCTTATATTATTTGGGCTCTTACAGCCAACGTATGACGGAAAAGCCGCAATTTTCGGCTTTTGTTTTCGGCTTTCCCATCATATAGGAAAGGTAATCCTCACGGTAAGATATTCCGCACGGTAAGGTAATCCGCATGATAAGGTATTCCGCACGGCTGTACGATGCGTAGTATGACTGTACATATCTGAAAATGTTTCCCAGTTCACAGCTCATATTTGCTCAGTTATATCCAGATCGATATGTTTTATTCATACAAATCGGAGACTGTCCAAATACGATATGCTGTTTGGGGAATAAATGTGAAACATGTTTCTGATAATGTAGAGAATTTAAAGTCCAGTCAAGATCAACCCTACGCGCTTGCATTAACCCTACACATTAAAAAAAACCTCTTTATTATCTTACAAAAATATTTTAATACATGTAAAAAGGTCAGTTATTTCACTGAGAAAAAAGTTGATAATTAGATTCATTTATAGTTCATGTACGACACAGATCGAGTTCATGTTTGACACAAATCAAGTTCATTTAAGACATTAAATCGTTTCCGTGTACGACACAGATCGAGTTCATGTACGATAACAAATCAAGTCAGTGTACGACACAAATCGAGTTCATTTAAAACATCAAATCGAGTCCGTGTACGACACAGATCGAGTTCATGTACGACATTAAATCGAGTCCGTGTACGACACAGATCGAGTTCATGTACGACATCAAATCGAGTCCGTGTTTGACACAGATCGAGTCCGTGTAAGACAACAATTGCCATAATTTGGTTGTAGTGTGGTTCTCAATACAAATATCATTTTATTAATTATACAATTACGAGTGTTTTACATGTATATAGATAAAGATGCATATACAGTCTCGCATTATCGCACAAAGTTATGTTTTAATCTAATGTATTCAGAAATGCTTGTTTCCCCATAACTTATATATATTATTACCCCTGTTCACATCATGAAAAAAATTGAAGCTATAAGTTCACGGCCATTCTGATATTACAATGCAAACCAGCTAGAAATTCAGTTACTATGGCAACGCTGATAAAACGCTATTTACACTAGATCTGTTCTAGCAGGGTGAGAAATCTCTACATGAATAGTACTTTGTTTATATTCTGTTCTAGTTATAACTATATGTCATCCTATACTAAGAAGAGAGAAAAAATTTCTCTGTGTATATTCAAGGTGATAAAATATGTTGCCTCCCACACAGCCGTGCTTTTATTCACGGAAATAATTGAGGGAAAAACACCACAAACTGAAAGTCGGTCAATATTTATCCAAAGCGGTTATATTTGTTTATTTATTTACTCAGAAAACTGATTATCAGCAGTAAATCAATGCCAAACAAATCTTTAAAAAATACACAACACCATAATTCGAAGCTGAAACAATGAGGATAAATAAAAGTTAAACTACATGTACTGCATAAAAATGGTTAAAATATTGGTTTGTCGTGGAAATAAAATGCAGACGTTTTTTGAAGATTTGAATACAATCTTTGAACACAAAAAGGTGAATATTGGAAAGTACTGTTGTCTAGATCATCCGGGAACAGTATCCGGAGTTATCCGGAAACAGTATCCGGAATTATCCGGGAACAGCCGAACAGCATCCGTCATGTGCGCTTTCTAGACGAAACGAGGAAATATAAGGCATGAGCAGGCACAAATGAGGATTAGCACCGTTTGAAGCAGAATTATATCCAATGAAATGGTCCTGAATAAAGTCAAAGAAATATACATCCAGCAGTAACTTGTTAATATATTGACAAGTTTAAAACTACACTCCCTATCCAACAATGAATTAATAAAGACACCAGTTCCTGCGATCGTATTAAAAAGGCCATTAATATTCTTCTGTACTGAACTAGTAAACAACACTGAATGTTACCGTTTTATATAAAGCAAGTTATATCAACACCGTGTTTAATCAAGTATTCTTTGCATTCATACAAGCACATATCCGATTGTTTAAACTTTTTTTCTTCCAATCATTCCCTTGCCATAGACACTGCCTGTGGACTGCCCCCGGCAACTTCCTGAGATTCTTGCACCAAGGCGCAGAGAGGGCAGCAGAAATACATAATTAAATCCCCAACAAAACTCCCCTGGATCCCTTTCGATTCTCGAATTTTGGACCTAATATGAGCTCCTAGGAAGAGGTCAAGACCCGGAACCAGGAATCCGATGCCGCATAGTAAACAATCCTCGCCGACTGCTTCCGCATTTTTGCCAAATCTGTAGCATGGAATAAGCCAGGATACAATACACAGTCCAAAGTTATCAAAACATCCGCAAAGTCCGTGTTGCCACTCTCCCGACATTGTTGTCTGAAATAGATAAAAGAAGAAAAATCTTCAGAAGATAAGATTTCTCAATTTAGAATGATAATTGCGAAAGTATCGTCACCAAAGCATGCTTGTTTTTATAAAGTGATAGTGCTATTTTCTGTGATAATCTTTTATTATCTGAATATGTTTAAAATGTAACAATGGCATTGAAATAGCATTGTTATACAACCACACAGTAATTAGTTTTTGTAATTAAGGAAAACATTGTTAGTAAACATACTCTTAGACTCTTCAACATTATAAATCGATCTTTTAACTATGCACATCACATTAAATTTCAACGTTTGCAAAGCCTAATATTTTAATAATTTTACGGCGTTTCTGAAGTGTTAATATAAAAGTAAGCAAAGCCCATGAATGTCGAAAACAGGAAAAAAATCGTTCATTTATTATTTTAACATATTTTCGTTTTAAATGTGTAATTCG
The DNA here is from genome assembly GCF_026571515.1 of Ruditapes philippinarum. Classification (NCBI taxonomy): domain Eukaryota; kingdom Metazoa; phylum Mollusca; class Bivalvia; order Venerida; family Veneridae; genus Ruditapes; species Ruditapes philippinarum. The sequence continues at coordinate 29,790 of NW_026860652.1, read as the reverse complement.
GTATTTTATGCACCACTTCCGTTTTGAGCCAAAAAGTTGAGATTGTTCCGTTATCGGAATCTTTCGGCGATAAGCATTGAGTGACAATGAAAATGGCGGCGCCTAACTACAAATGACACTACTACTCAGTCTACTGATGAAAAAAACTTTATATTTCTGAAAATGTTATTTTATTTCCTTTTAAATGTATACTTGTACTCGTATATCAAAAAGTCTTTGACTTCCCGGAATAACTGAACCTTTTATAAGGGTTCCACAGAGGTTTTTTGACATGGCTGAAAATAGTTTTACGATATTTGTTTTCCATTTGTTGTAAGTCTGGACCAATGACTTGTAATGCAAAAATTCATTTCTCACAATGTTTTGTGTGTGCAAATGACCCAAATAAGGAAAGTGTTTTAACTCGATCAGGCTAAGAATCGAACAAAAATCGATATTCAATTTAATTCTGAGAATGTTTCATTAATATCTCATGCATATTTTACCATTTATTCGGGTCGTGCTGATCTATGTCAGAGTTACAACCTTTATGTTAGTTCTCTTTACATCTCATGTTTGATGATATGATAAATTCCTAATCTTGATTATTTAATACCTGTGTACATTGTTTTAGATAACATGAAATTAGGCAAAGCTTACAAACGGTGAAGTCGGTTAAAAATCGTTCATTTTCCGTTTTAAAGGAGTCATTCGGTATGTCATGCATCGCTTCCGTTTTCACTCGGAACACTCGACGATTATTATTAATCGACTAATCTGTAATCGGAATACCCCGCCTATTATCATTGAGTTACAGTGAAAATGGCGGCGGCCAACTAGAACTTACACTGAACATTTCATTGATATAGATTTCTATATATTCTTTAACTGATTTTTTATATCCTTTTAAAGATCCTGTATGTTTTGTGATTGATAATGTTACTGTGTGTATACCACACTTGCAAAAAATTGTATATGTATATAATTATGCAAATGAAACGATTTTCAAACATCGAAGAATATGTAAAGCGTGCACTGCAAATATTTGTGCACATTATATTTAATCAATAAATAACATGCATTAATTTCTTATTGGAAAATTTGACTAAGAATTTATAGAAAATAAATTTCTAATTACCTCCATTTATTTACATGAAATGTTCAATTGGGTAATATCTTTATAAATAATGCTTATTGGAACTTACAATATTGACAAATATTAATTTGAGCATCATATTTATGAAATAAAACCATGAAAAAATTGTGTTACAGGATATTTATTGGCGTCCGCGCCAAAGCGCGACGCCAAAGCGCGACGCCAAAGGGCAGTTGCAACTTCTCGGGCCTTTTCGTCGGTCATAATAGCCGATCTTTCCGATTGGTATGAGGGTAAATGAATATGTACAGTAAATAGCGAATTGGAGAATTTCGCAATGCAAACATATTCAAATGAAATTATCTTATCCGTCAATTAATCGCGCTCCTCTTTCTTAATTAATCATTTTGTAGTACACAGTGGGTTATTCTGTAAGTTATTGCTGTACCTATAAATAGAATGATGACCTTAATATTTTGAAAGTTCGAAAATCTATTCATAGAAGTTTTAGTTTAACGAAACGGTCATAAATTTCTTGCTAGGACGCCCTTCGATGCTTTGCATCAATGCTTTTCTTGTTAATTATATAATACAAGAGCAAGATGTTAGCAGTTCAGCAAACTATTTGTTATATCATAGTTTTATTTTTTTGACGACGGGTAACGAAGGCGATGTTACATTTCCGATATCATCATCATCAACAACAACAACAACATCACCACCACTACCACCACCACCATCATCATAACCATCATCAATAACAACACAACAGAAATTAGACACTCGTCATTAGTGTTTTGTCTTCTCTTTTCTTTACAATTTTTCAGTATTTTACATAAAATGCACGTTTGAGAAAAGTGTATTGTAAAGATACATAGAAAGTATTTGTTATAAACTGTTAAAAGAATTTTTCAAAAATTTCAAAATGACAATTTGTTTTAAAATGTTTTCTTAAAAATTAAAGATACATGTTTAAAGTAAAAAACATAATAGTATTTTTTTAAAAAAAATTTTTTTTTTTTTGTTAAAAATTTAAAAATTTTCTTTTTAAAGTAAAAAAGTGTTTAAATTTTAAAAAAAAAATTTTAAATTTCAGTTGTCCCGGAAAGGGCGTTTAATTTTTTGGGGTTCCTATTTTTAAAAAAATTTTAAAAAAATATTAAAAAATATTTAAAACCCCAAAACCCCCCGTTTTTTTTATTTTCCAAAAAAGTGTTAGAAAATGGACAATTGGTGGCCTCAAATATAATTTTACATTTCTGTTAACTGATTCTCTGCAGTATGTACATGAACTTCATATGTAGCATATGTACATGCATATATAATATATTTCATTTTGTGTAAAAATGACTTCTTTTGATTGTACAGTTGACACATAGGCCCAGTGGGTCGGGTGTCTTTTCTTGTCCTTACATGTTATGTTGTTGTTATATTCTCATGCACATGTCTTTGCCAAGGGCGACCATCGTCTTTATAATAAAAATTTTGATATTCAAAACTAAAACCCATTCCCATCCCCAATCACCCCCCCCCCCCAAAAAAAAAAAAAAAATGATTTATTAAATTTCTAGTCCAAAACCCCTTAAGATGATAACCCCTTGAAAAAAAACTTTTTTGTTTAACAAATTAGGTTTAACATTCAAACCTTTTAACAGGTAGAGGGGAAAAATTTTAAAATTTAATTCCGAAAGAATTTTAAGGGGGGGTAACCATTAAAATTTAACAAAATTAAACCGCAAAAAAAATTTTTGTTTACCGGGGAAAAATTTTTTGCTTCGGGTAATTAAAAATTTTTTTTTTGGGAAATAAAAACCAATTGGGGGGAACCGAAAAACTTTTACAGGTTTAGGGTAAAATTAAAACTTTAAAATTTTGGGGGAAATTGAACCATTTTAAAAAAGGTTTGGGGGAAATTAAAACCCCACAGTTTTAGGGGCCCTTGAACACATCAAAAATTTTTGGGTAACCATTTAAAACTTACATTTTTAGGGCCCTAAAACTTAAATTTAGGGGGGAAAAACTTAAATTTTTTTTAACCCCCCTTTTTTTTTTTTTGGGGCCCCAAAAAATTTTGGGGCAATTGAAGAATTAAAAAAGTTTTCTGGGTTTTTTATTTTTGGTTTTAGTCCCAAAAATTTTTTTGTTTATGATTTGTTGGAGTTTGGTTTTTTTTTTTTATCCTTTTTTTTTTTTTTTTTTTTGGTTTTAACAAAAAATTTTTTTAATTTGTTTTTTAAAATTTTGTTGGTGGAATTTTTTTTTCAAAAACCTTTTTTTGTTTGGTGTTTTTTCATAATTGTTTTTTAAAAAATTTTTTTTTAAAATTTTTTTAATGCACCCCCCATTTGGACGTAAAATAAAATTCCAAGTGGGGTTTCTGAAAAATATTTTTTAAACTTGTAAAACCGGAGGCGTGGGCATTCTACACGACTTGTGAGAACAATATTTGAGCCGCGTCACGACAAAATCAACACAATGGGTTTGCGACCAGCATGGATCCAGACCAGCCTGCGCATCCGCGCAGTCTGATCAGGATCCATGCTGTTCGCTATCAGTTTCTTTACTTGTTATAGGGTTTGTAAGCGAAATGCATGGATCCTGATCAGACTGCGCGGATGCGCAGGCTGGTCTGGATCCATGCTGGTCGCAAACGCATTACGTTAGTTTTGTCGTGACGCGACTCATTTGTTAATTAATAGCCTGATAAAAATATACCATGTTTTTAACTGACTCCTCTACGTGAATCTCTAGGTTTTTATTATTTAATATTATAATGATATATTTAATGTTTCAACACCCATTTTGACTCGTATACTGGCCAATGGCATGCATTCGATGAAAAGAGGGAAGTTATAGAGATGTATGTTTTAAATTGAACAACAAATCGAAATATAAAGACGTTTCATGACTTACGAGTAAGTATAATGTTATTCAAAAGAGAAAAAAAACCATCTTATTGTCACATTGAAATAAAGCAGACGTTAAATCGATTACTGATAACCTTCTTGTCGCTTCTTTGTTTTTCTAAATAATTTTTCTTTCCATTGACAAAGCGTACATAACGAAATAAAAATAGTTGTGTGTTTATCTTCTTTTTTGTGCTTGTATGTATGTATGTGTTTTTTCAGAAGAATAACAAAAACAAAACACGAAACTATACACTTCCCTCTTCCCGCTTTAAGTACCTTTTAAGGTAAAACCAAACGAAAACAAATGATAAAATAAAAGGTATAGAATTCCTAATGCGGCAAATCAGTAAATTTCAGGTTGTTTTCATGTACATGTATATATTATAAATGTATGTAACAAACTGCATTGACTTTTACATAAATTAGCATGCTTTAATCATTTTCGTCAATAAACTAACATAGCCCGCGGAGTAAAACGCACGTGAATTTAATACTTTACCCTTTTTCCACGCTATGGTTAAAGATACATGAACATGTATTTATAATATTTATTAAATTCACCTTGCGTACCAAAATTACTGAGTTATTGTTATGTAAAATATATAGAATACATCTTCAAACGTGCGCCAAACTACTGTATATTCTACATCATTACATTTGTAGATACGACAGTTTTGTTGCCTATACAAAGTCAATGTAGATACGATTATGCTGACTGTACATAGTGTATCATATATCCGACAATATTTGTACACAAAGCGACAAATACTTCATTAATCAAAGTGTGAATAGTGTTGAACAAACAGTGCACAAATTAATTTAACTTCGCTAGACAAAATGCTACTTCCGAATTTCCACAGACATTTCGTAAAGCACACACAAAATAACTCATATTTATTTACAGTTAACTTTGAATAACAGCCATCTGTCACATACATCTGAAAAAAAATTTAATATCACCACTTGTGCAACAGTTTAGTGGTACATTTCCCGATACATAAATACACCATAATTATATTTGTGACTTAATTTTATATCATATGTCAAATATAAGCCAATCTCAAAATGTTCAGTTTCAGCCAATATTATCTGTGTATAACATATTAGCCAATATCAAATACTTATTATATATCAGCCAATATTAAATGTTAATTACATATTAGCCAATATCAAATACTTATTCAATATTAGGCAATATGAAATACTTCTTAAATTTCAGCCACTATTTACTGTGTATTACATTTTAGCCAATATCAAATACTTCTTAGATATCAGCCAAGTTTAACTGTGTATAACATATTAGCTAATATCAAATACTTATTTAAAATAAGCCAATATTAAATGTTAATTACATATAAGCCAAAATCAAATACTTATTAAATATCAGCCAAGTTTAACTGTGTATTACATATTAGCCAATATTAAATACTTATTTAATATCAGCCAATATAAATTGTTTATTACATTTTAGCCAATATCAAATATTCATTAAATATTAGCCAATATTAAATCTTTATTTTTAATAGACAATAGATTCACCGTATGAGACTTTCGAGCGGAAAATATTCCTAATTGGAGGCACGTGAAAATTGACAGTATTTTATAAGCGCATGTGACGTGTACTTACATTAATTTATTTCTTAATTACTATCCCACATCATTATTTTAACATTGATGCAATTATTGCAAAATAACGAGCGCATAGGGCCTTTACACGATATACACAGACATAAAGCTGTAATTGTTTTATAAGACAAAAAAGACTCAGAAAATAAATAACCTATGTATGTTATGTAGACTATGAAATACTTTATTACTGTTCACTACCACAACACTGCGTTCGCAACATAGATATCTTTTTTTATAGAAAGCCAATATTCATATATAATAGCAAGCATTAACATTAAATGTCTTACAACATATTTCACATCACTATGACAAGTATATATCATGGAATCTAACAATTAAACACTTACAGATAACGTAAGTTAAATCCCTACACAAAACTAAACAACAAATTCACTCGACAACTTAGAAAACAGCGAATCTTTAAGGGCGTTTCACGTTAACCTGTTGCACGTCGCGCATGCGCTGTATTGTCAAGGTTACAAATAGTTGAGGCGAACAGAGATGTAAATAAAATCCATACAGTATGCGTTTCAAGGCAACAGCTTGCGTAGCATATATTAGTGTAATGACATACATAATTGAGCCGTGCCATGACAAAACCAACATAATGGGTTTGCGACCAGCATGGATCCAGACTAGCCTGCGCATCCGCGCAGTCTGATCAGGATCTATGCTGTTCGCTATCAGTTTCTCTACTTGTTATAGGGTTTGTAAGCGAACAGCATGGATCCTGATCAGACTGCGCGGATGCGCAGGCTGGTCTGGATCCATGCTGGTCGCAAACCCATTATGTTGGTTTTGTCGTGACGCGGCTCATATAATGGTGCGTTATATCAGAGATATGTTATCTATGTCTCTGGGGTTTTTTTTTAGAGAAGCCTTGTGAGATTGTATTTCCATAATTTATGGATGAAATATTAATATTTATATGCAATATTAACGTTTCATGTGTCATCTAGCAACTCTGACTAATAATTTTAACTAGTTTTTATTGATTATCATTGCATGTACTTTGATATATATATACAAGTATATAAATGCATGATATTGTGTTCTGATAGGGGTCATATGATGCGTAGTCTTTCCTGTTTAGGAATAAAAAATGACTGTGACATACGATATTTACATGAAATGTACGTCATCTTTATTCGTATTACGAAAGACCAGTGGGAATATTTTCCGATTTAATATTCGTGAATTCACTATTATAACTTCGTGAATTCACGTTTTCAGCATACAGAATTCATGGATTCACGATTTTAACTTCATTAATTCAAGATTTCAACATCACGAATTCACGATTTTAACTTAATGAATTCACGATTTCAATTTCACGAATTCAACTTAATTCGCGACTTCATGATTTCAACTTCACGAATTGACGATTTCAACTTTACATATTCACAAATTCAACTTCATAAATTCAAGTTTTGAACTTTACAAATTTAATTAAGATTTTATCTTCACGAAGTTGACATCGTTAATTCACGCAATTGAAATAGGGAATTGACGAAGTTAAAAAATCGTAAAATTCATGAAGCTGAATCCGTTTAGCTGAAATTATTGAAATCGTGAATTCGTGAAGTTGAAATCGTGAAATCGCAAGTTCATATATAACGTCAATTTGCGAAGTTGAATTCGTGAATTCTGTATGTTGAATTCGTGAAATTAAAAAATTGAAATTATGAATTCATAAAGATGAACCCGAGAATTCAAGAAGTTAAAATGTTAAAACCGGTCGGCTCACCTAACCGGGCTTTCCCGATGGATTACTCCGCAAGTAACCGATAACTAATCCCACATAGGAGACGAAAGCCTGTTACACACCGAGAAGTAATTCCGCCTACATTGACATTTATGTGTCTCGCGGTTTAATATCACTAGTTATATATTTAGATATTTGCCCCTGTGTGTATATTATACATGTATGTAACAAACATTAGAAATTATAGAAACGACTGTTTGACACTGCACTGTAAACATAATAATTTGATTTCTAAAGACAGGCAATTGAGATGGAACTATGTTTTTTTTCTTGAAAAGAAATGTCTGATAATAAACTTTCTGAAAGCCAGTATAATCATCTACAACATACACTGAAAGCAGCATGCCTCCAGATCCATGCTAGTTTTCATTTTTATCCCCCCCCCCCTTCCCCCCCAACAATCCCGTCACTCCCATTCCTCCATCCCACCTCCTCCTCCTCTTTATCAAACAATCTCTGTAATACAAATATATGCATTATCACAAACGAGGGATGCTCAGAAATATCCAGAATTAGGCCATAGATTCAATAATACAAGTTCAGATCAAAATACTATATTAATGCACATTAATTATGCCTCGAAAACATACTGTCCTAATCGTTAATAATGACAATTATCAGAGTTACTAGTTTAAGATAATTCCGGGAAATTCTGGATCATTCCTCGTACAGAACAGGCCTATCTAGTTTGTTATTTGACGTGTTGCCATTTATAGCTGATATATATATATATTCCCACGCGACGAAACCGGAAGCTTTATGACTGGATATTCACGTTCCTTTTAATTTGTTACTTTATTCATGAACATAAATAGGCAATTTTGATAAAATTTCCTGTTGCAAATATACATGCACGTGTACTAATGAGATTTGAGCTATAAATAAATGATAAATCAGAAACATAAACATTTTTATCACATGGTTTTGCACGGCCGTGCATATATTTTGACGTGCATATATTTTGAGTAAAGAACCGCTAACTGTTTGCTTTAGATTATACTATATAGGAGCGCCAATGCAGAAAACGATTCTTTTTCACTTTAAACCGTCTTTATTTCGGCTATGTGATTATTGAATTGAATATTATATACATGCAGGTTTATTACTGAATTTATTGAACTCGTTGAATGAAACAATATTATTTAACTTCTTAAATAAATTCAGTATTGAACTTACACTCATTCAATATCCTTTATATCACGACAGATTCCCGTGGCAGGTCAAACCTTTATAAAGCGGCCGGTCAAAACTGACATGTACAATACGCGGTTCCGTGTTTCATACAGGTTTAAATTACTATATCTATATATGTATATTAATGATCACTTTAAATTATCTGTATCGGTCACGTTACTGCATTTGTAGATTTGGCTGCTAATTTTAGGTGACCATTTAGAACAGATTGTCCTGCATTATGAAAAGTTTCAGAAATATGCTATTATTCTTTATTCAATTATATGATGCATAGAAGGTGTAGGGTGTCTCATTTTCACCGACATAGACTTCCCGCCCGTAAGAAACAGGAAGATGCATAGTGTATGTCAAAATCTGTACATATTTATCTCTGTAAATCAGCAATTTTATGCTAAAAACGTGTATGCTCTTACAATTTAGTTTAGAAGGTTATTTACCGGTAATTTACAGATTATTATCGGAACTGATAAGAAGTAAATTGAAATGTAATTAAGATTAGTTTCACTCGCTTGTGATGGAAGTTTAACCAGTTCATGTCCTGGAATTCACCATAATTATGAAGTCAAGAAACAGATGATAATCGTGACCTCAGATATGGGTTTGTGTTGGCTTTTGTAGTTTACTCACTTGATCACGGCAGCAACCGGTGAAACCTGGCCCCATTGTTTTATCTTTATCCGTAGTTGAACACGCTTAGGTCTTAGTTGAACGTTTTAATGAAAATATTTATAACCTTAGGTAATATTTGAAATTAATTACAGCCTCGTTTGACTAATCATTCTTACACTTGAGGACCAATGATTCTCAATAAAATTTTATAAACGTAGTGCTACGTTTATTAGTGAGTAAATTCATGGTCAATTGTATGGTCAATAATTTTTTTATTGTATAAAGTACAATTGTTGCGGCAATGTCAAGAACGGACTCAAAGGCGCTCATGATGGATACCTTGCCATATAATAACTAATGAATTCTTAGTTACGTATTGTTTACTTATTTATAAAGATTATTTAACTACTTGATTAAAGGGACTCCACTGAGGTTTTTTGACATGATGGGACTGAAAATATTTTTTTCCAGATAAATGTACCATTTGATGAAGGTTTAGACCACTGATCTTTGTACAAAATTTCAGAACATTCGCGCACTTTGTTTTTCCAGAATAATTATTCAAATTGTAAAAAACGGCCCCCAATGAAGTGTTTACTCAATCGCGCTAAGAAAAGCATAAAATACGATTTGCAATTTATTTCAAAGTATATTTCTAAATTATCTTTGCAGATATTTCTGTTTTAAGTGCCGCAGCTCAGTTATTTAAGAATTTCAAATGTTATGTTTTTAGGCTTTTAAACCTCAGTGGAGTTTCTTAAATATGTGCCTGCAATTTAGGTATAGAACCACTAAATGTATTAAAATCTAGGTGGTCACAGAATCCCTGCAAGTATTTGTGATACATTTTCAAACAACTTACTTTCTCACTCAGTTAATTCGTTTTATAACTTAAATGTTAATTATTTTCATGAATAAACAAACATTTTGACTGTTTTGCGAAAAATATTTCCGTTGCGCCCGAAGTGCAAAAAAAAAAAAAAAAATCACCGTTGCGTATTTTAGTCATACCTTGAATTTGGTTCCCGTCATTAGAAGATAGACTGGCTCATTGACACGTTATTTATTAGGTAAATAAAATTAGATAATGATAACAAGATTATGATATTCGAACATGGCACTTTCACTTTAGTTAAACGTTTATTTTAATTTCTTAAAGCTTGTCAGAAAAGCTATTCATATTATAAAATTTGAAAAAAAAAACAACAAAAAATACACAAAAGAAACTAAAACTGTCCCCATTGCTGAGTAGACGATTGCATATCTACTAGACGCCGCATGTACGCGGCGTGTAATATTTTTAAGCTATGTTTTAGGTCTGCATTATCTAAGTGACAACCCAGGGTGACACCAGTCCGTATCCAAAGGTCATGATTTATGTCACTCTTGTGGAGGTCAACTAAGCAATGCTACATGCCTAATATCTAAGCTCTAGACACAATGAAACATGCTATCCTGTATAAGTTTATCTTAACTAAGTGACCTCCCCCACCCGGACAATATTAATGACAGGGACATGACTAATATCAGTTTTGTGGAGGTTCACACGACAATGCTACATGCCAAATAAGTAGTATAGGCGTCTCTTTAACGCCACGACTGCGCATGCGCGGCGCCATATTGGATTCTATTTTTAGAATGACATTATCGTTCTATTTTTAGAATGACATCATCTGTCTATTTTTAGAATGACATTATTGTTCTATTTTTAATCTCCCGGAAGTATACGGAGCTGACTTGTATACCCGATTTAGGGCGTGAATTGCGGACATTGAGGGTCAGGTCCTCGGCCCAAGACGGAGAGATAAAATTAGTATCCAAGCATTTTAAAATTGAATGGCAAAAATAATGATTCCCTTTGTTTTTATATTTCCCACACTGCGTACAGTGTACTTGACAACTGATTTAATTATTACTTTTAATCAATGTTCTCTATAATACACGTTTAATTTAACTCAAATAACTAACATTTTAAATGTATTTCTTCATATTTAAAATATACCCTTAATACATAATTTATCTTATACATTTTCAAATAAGGTTATTAACATATTTATTTTAAGTATTTCTTTATAAACATTTAATAAAAATATTACCTCTTTACTTCTTAAGCTCCAGCAACGAAATGACTCCAATATTAAAAGTATTATCCCTTAATGCGCATGCTTGGATCTGATGACGTCACCAATGCAATAAAACAAGCTCCAACATGTCGCGCGTCTATTTATTTAAGGCCGACTGGGCGGACAATTCAAAGTAAACATGTTAAATTTGATCCTTTTAAAGTCGCCGCACTGTTTGGCGTGTGTTGATTTAAGAGCAGATGTGCGGACAAAAGGCTATTCAGGTGTCAAAATTAATCCATTCAGAATGTCAACAATGTCTGGCGTATGTTGATTTAAGAGCAGATGTGCGGACAATAGGCTATTCAACTGTCAAAATGAATCCCTTTAAATTCGCCGCGATGTTTGGCGTCTTGTTTATTTAGGGACGAATACTTTAACAAAGGTTCATTTAACTGTCAAAATTAATTCCTTTAAAGTCGCCGCAATGTTTGGCGTCTTGTTTATTTAGGGAAGAATACTTTAATAATGGTCTATTCATGTGCCAAGGCTAGCTTGTTTACATTATTTGGCGTGTGTTGATTTAAGTTCGAAAGAGTTAACAAAGGTCCATTTAACTATTAAAATGAATCTCTTTAAAGTTGCCATTTGGTCTGGCGTATGTTTATTTAGGAACGGATATGCGGACAATGCTCCATTCAAAAGTTTATCCGTCTAAAGTAAAAGCAGGTTAGCAAATAAGCTATTGTAGTGTCAGTTTACCACTGGGGTATAATTTTAAACTCATTTTGGAAAAGAAATGCCAACATGTTTTTAAAACTGATCACCACATAAAAAAAACTATTATCAATGGTCACTAAAACCGAACAAAAATACAACAGAAAAAGCGTTTTTCGTCTTTTGTGCAACATTTTACGATATACATTTTGATTTTTTTCGCATAAAATGGTAAACCTGACAGAATGCTTCGAAATAAACCCAAGGTTCTCAATTCGATTTTTAGGCGTTCTCGAGTTATGGCCCTTTATCGATTTTTAAACTATTTTTTAAAAGTCCATAAAACCCTTAGATTTATATGCCGTTTGAAAGATCTCTGCGAGTAGATACAGAAAATGTATTATTATATGGTTCTGTCTTTTACCGTTTCTGAGATAGGAGAGTTTGAATATGGCAGACAAAATCACTCATGCATCAGCCAATGAAATTGAAAAACGATGACGTCTAACAATAGACAGCCTCGTTTTGAACCCAGTCATTTTCATTAACCAATGAAAAGTGGAGAAGAATGACTGGATAAATTTTGACATAAAAAACGCCTTTTTGTATTTTATGCAACACTTTACGATATCGATTTTCAAGATTTTGTTTCATTTGATAGACCTTACCAAATGCTTCAAAATAAACCCTAGGTTCTCGATTCGATTTTAAGCCGTTCTCGAGTTATGGCCCTTTAGCGATTTTTAAACCATTTTTTCAAAGTCCATAAAACCCTTATATTTATGTACCAATGGAAAGATCTCTGCGAGTAGATAAGAAAATGTATTATTATATGGTTCTATTTCTTACCGTTTCTGAGATAGGAGAGTTTGAATATGGCAGACAAAATCACTCATGCATATAAATACGTATAACGTTTTTGTTACTGGACATAACATAGGCATGTTGCGTATCAAACGAAAGGTCTTGACAAATGCTACGAGCTCGTACTGTGAAACCGAGAGTGAAATCACTCATGCGTAAAAAAACATTAAAATAACTAAAATAAGCTTACCCCAGTCTTTACTCCTCGCCTATCAAACTATTTATGACAAGTTACGACAGGTTTAAACCGGTATTGCTATTTTTGATCAGCCAATGAAATTGAAAAACGATGACGTCTAACAATAGACAGCCTCGTTTTGAACCCACTCTTTTTCATTAACCAATGAAAAGTGGAGAAGGATGACTGGGTAAATTTTGACATAAAAAAACGCCTTTTCGTCTTTTATGCAACACTTTACAATATCGATTTTCAAGATATTTGTTTCATTTGATAGACCTTACCAAATGCTTCAAAATAAACCCTAGGTTCTCGATTCGATTTTAAGCCGTTCTCGAGTTATGGCCCTTTAGCGATTTTTAAACCAATTTTCAAAAGTCCATACAACCGTGAAATGTATATGCCGTTTGAAAGATCTCTGCGACCAGATACAGAAAATGTATTATTATATGGATCTATCTTTTACCGTTTCTGAGATAGGAGAGTTTGTATATGGCAGACAAAATCACTCATGCGGAAAAACGCGCATAACTTTTTCGTATATGAACGAAGCATAGTCTAGTTTGGTATCAAATTGAAGGTCTTGACGAGTACATTTTACTTACGCGATCAAACCGGATGTTAAGTCATTCGTGCGTGAAATTCATTTATTCTCCCAAACCAACGGACCGATCTTATCAATACCTGTATCGAACGAAAGTTATTACTCACTAAATTCAGAAAATGTATATTTTTGTATCGCTGACTCGGATAGGACACGAGATATGAAGTAAAATCACTCAAGCGTAAAATGTGGATTGACGCCTTCCTTAGTCAATATAACCCGGTCATGTTTGGTATCGTACGAAATGTTTTAAGGTGCTCTTTATGAATACGGACTAAAAATCACTAGTGCATAACATAAATAGATGAATAACGTCATGCCAAAAATAGCAGCCAATCAGATTTTAATACGTGTGTATAAAAAAAGAATGTTTTTCTGCGTATATTTTATCACTGGAAACAGGATTTGTCTTCTATTTATCTCCTGCTCCACCGCCGCCGCCGCCGCCACCGCCGCCGCCGCCACCGCCGCCGCCGCCGCCGCCACCACCACCACCACCACCACCGTTGTCACCACCACAACCGTCGTCACCACCACAACCAAGCTTCTGGTAGGAATCGCATTTCTTGACGCTACTTCATCGGTCTTATTCAAATAAGATCTTCCTCCTATCATTAGATTTCCAACTTCGTGATAAAACTTTATACCTGAATAAAGATAGAGATAGACGTTCATATCACACATGATTGACACATAAGAAGTGTAGAAAGAAACTAAGCAATACTCAACGGACGCGCATGAATGATTGTAGTCCATTAATTGGTAATTTTCAATTTTTTGACATTTCTAGAATTGCACACCCTTCCTATTAATATGAAAGAGATTATCGATTACATATATTTCTGGAACTATAACTCTCGTATGCAGCGAACATTGGCCTTATAATATATATATGTAGAATAGATTAATTGTGATATTGAATTTATTATCACAACTATGCTGATATGTTTGTTTGCTTCCATACGAAAAGATAATTAAACAATGATCCCTACCAGACTGTTGTTCGAGGTCCCTGTAGCGCTGGATTGATTCTCGTGCTAAAGTTGCCCACACGACATCTTTATCCATACATCGTGTTATTCTACCCTCGTCAAAATAGGAACCATCAATTCCGCTAGTCTTATCAGAGCCTCTATCCTGAAATGATTATTTTATTATTTCAATTATAAATAGATGTTCTAAAATATATATAACTTATGTTGTAGATTACTAGTGTTTTAAATGAACCATAACCTTACTGAATATCCGCTAGTAACTTGCTCGACTTTTGCCTCAGGACCGTACAATTGGACATAACGAGGGATTATGGGATATCAGTATGAAAATTTTTATGCTAAAAACTAGCCAAATCGTGCAATGTAATTTAACTGCAATTTCAAAACAAACAAAAATATTTGTTACATTATCTATTACCTGATTAAATATGTAATCTCAAAGCGAAAATTGATGAACTACATGTTGACAATAACATGCCGCTTTTATATATCCCTTAAACTACTGATTTAGGCACACTTCTTTTTATTTATTTTTTTAACTTTAAAATAATAATCTGTCATCCATTTGACTTTGGATGGAATCAAAGTTAACAAGTACTTACCTTTTGTTCTGTTGGTCCTATTAAACACGTGTTTAGACCGGAAGTGACTGTTGCATGCCGGGCAGCAGCCGACCCAATCATTCCAGCTCCAATAATACACAAGTCATACATTGTTTTATGATATTAAACAATGATATTATATAAACACATTGGAGAAGTCGACTATTTAAACTAAATTAAAAGGCCTTTCTGAACCTTGAAATGTGTGCTTTTGAATAACTTAGTGATAGGCCTATGCATAATCATGCATGCAGCTGTTTATCGTAATGTGTCAACTGTCTAGGGCGTAGGTTGTGTTTCAGGTTTCTCTACCCCTATCTCTCAATTATTATATTAATAAAAAAACAATGTAAAGAACACTTGCAGTATGAACATCAAAAATTGTTCACATTAGAAAACTATTAAATAAACTTGTATACATAAGTTGCTTAAACCTTGAAATTTTAAGACATTTCCATCACCAGAAACTGTCTATGCATGTGCAGAAAGTATTGTTCCTTTTTATGTTACTGGGATATAATTATATCCAGAATAATTATTTCAGATCAAGTTAAACGTAGTCGAACATAAATATACATACTATTTTTTTCAATACTCTACCACAAAATTTCTATAGTATTCAGTAATCATTCCATGTATAAGTACAAAAATACTACACTATTCACAATTGCAACCACTCAACCCTTCCGTCAGTCTTGGATAAGGACCTCGAACACAAAAGTATGAATTCACAGAACGGATGCGGTATTTCGGTGTAACCTACGCTAAGAAAGTAATCATGTTAACAAATAGTAATTTAATGCTGGAATTAAAGTTGTTGAAAAGTTCATTTCAAATATTTGTTGTAAAAATCCACCTAAAATAAGTGAATTCATACTTTTGTGTTCGAGGTATAAAGTTTTATCACGAAGTAGGAAATCTAATGATAGGAGGAAGATCTTATTTGAATAAGACCGATGAAGTAGCGTCAAGAAATGCGATTCCTACCCAGAAGCTTGGTTGTGGTGGTGACGACGGTTGTGGTGGTGACGACGGTGGTGGTGGTGGTGGTGGCGGCGGTGGCGGCGGCGGTGGTGGCGGCGGCGCGCGGCGGCGGCGGCAGCGGCAGCGGCGGCGGTGGAGCAGGAGATAAATAGAAGACAAATCCTGTTCCAGTGATAAAGTATACGCAGAAAAACATTCTTTTTTTATACACACGTATTAAAATCTGATTGGCTGCTATTTTTGGCATGACGTTATTCATCTATTTATGTTATGCACTAGTGATTTTTAGTCCGTATTCATAAAGAGCACCTTAAAACATTTCGTACGATACCAAACATGACCGGGTTATATTGACTAAGGAAGGCGTCAATCCACATTTTACGCTTGAGTGATTTTACTTCATATCTCGTGCCCTATCCGAGTCAGCGATACAAAAATATACATTTTCTGAATTCAGTGAGTAATACCTTTCGTTCGATACAGGTATTGATAAGATCGGTCCGTTGGTTGGGGAGAATAAATGAATTTCACGCACGAGTGACTTAACATCCGGTTTGATCGCGTAAGTAAAATGTACTCGTCAAGACCTTCAATTTGATACCAAACTAGACTATGCTTCGTTCATATACGAAAAAGTTATGCGCGTTTTTCCGCATGAGTGATTTTGTCTGCCATATACAAACTCTCCTATCTCAGAAACGGTAAAAGATAGATCCATATAATAATACATTTTCTGTATCTGGTCGCAGAGATCTTTCAAACGGCATATACATTTCACGGTTGTATGGACTTTGAAAATTGGTTTAAAAATCGCTAAAGGGCCATAACTCGAGAACGGCTTAAAATCGAATCGAGAACCTAGGGTTTATTTTGAAGCATTTGGTAAGGTCTATCAAATGAAACAAATATCTTGAAAATCGATATTGTAAAGTGTTGCATAAAAGACGAAAAGGCGTTTTTTTATGTCAAAATTTACCCAGTCATCCTTCTCCACTTTTCATTGGTTAATGAAAAAGAGTGGGTTCAAAACGAGGCTGTCTATTGTTAGACGTCATCGTTTTTCAATTTCATTGGCTGATCAAAAATAGCAATACCGGTTTAAACCTGTCGTAACTTGTCATAAATAGTTTGATAGGCGAGGAGTAAAGACTGGGGTAAGCTTATTTTAGTTATTTTAATGTTTTTTACGCATGAGTGATTTCACTCTCGGTTTCACAGTACGAGCTCGTAGCATTTGTCAAGACCTTTCGTTTGATACGCAACATGCCTATGTTATGTCCAGTAACAAAAACGTTATACGTATTTATATGCATGAGTGATTTTGTCTGCCATATTCAAACTCTCCTATCTCAGAAACGGTAAGAAATAGAACCATATAATAATACATTTTCTTATCTACTCGCAGAGATATTTCCATTGGTACATAAATATAAGGGTTTTATGGACTTTGAAAAAATGGTTTAAAAATCGCTAAAGGGCTATAACTCGAGAACGGCTTAAAATCGAATCGAGAACCTAGGGTTTATTTTGAAGCATTTGGTAAGGTCTATTAAATGAAACAAAAATCTTGAAAATCGATATCGTAAAGTGTTGCATAAAAGACAAAAAGGCGTTTTTTATGTCAAAATTTATCCAGTCATTCTTCTCCACTTTTCATTGGTTAATGAAAATGACTGGGTTCAAAACGAGGCTGTCTATTGTTAGACGTCATCGTTTTTCAATTTCATTGGCTGATCAAAAATAGCAATACCGGTTTAAACCTGTCGTAAATTGTCATAAATAGTTTGATAGGCGAGGAGTAAAGACTGGGGTAAGCTTATTTTAGTTATTTTAATGTTTTTTACGCATGAGTGATTTCACTCTCGGTTTAACAGTACGAGCTCGTAGCATTTGTCAAGACCTTTCGTTTGATATGCAACATGCCTATGTTATGTCCAGTAACAAAAAAGTTATACGTATTTATATGCATGAGTGATTTTGTCTGCCATATTCAAACTCTCCCATCTCAGAAACAGTAAAAGATAGAACCATATAATAATACATTTTCTGTATCTACTCGCAGAGATCTTTCAAACGGCATATAAATCTTAGGGTTTTATGGACTTTTAAAAAATAGTTTAAAAATCGATAAAGGGCCATAACTCGAGAACGCCTAAAAATCGAATCGAGAACCTTGGGTTTATTTCGAAGCATTCTGTCAGGTTTACCATTTTATGCGAAAAAAATCAAAATGTATATCGTAAAATGTTGCACAAAAGACGAAAAACGCTTTTTCTGTTGTATTTTTGTTCGGTTTTAGTGACCATTGATAATAGTTTTTTTTATGTGGTGATCAGTTTTAAAAACATGTTGGCATTTCTTTTCCAAAATGAGTTTAAAATTATACCCAAGTGGTAAACTGACACTACAATAGCTTTTTTTGCTAACCCGCTTTTACTTTAGACCGATAAACTTTTGAATGGAGCATTGTCCGCATATCCGTTCCTAAATAAACATACGCCAGACCAAATGGCAACTTTAAAGAGATTCATTTTAATAGTTAAATGGACCTTTGTTAACTCTTTCGAACTTAAATCAACACACGCCAAATAATGTAAACAAGCTAGCCTTGGCACATGAATAGACCATTATTAAAGTATTCTTCCCTAAATAAACAAGACGTCAAACATTGCGGCGACTTTAAAGGAATTAATTTTGACAGTTAAATGAACCTTTGTTAAAGTATTCGTCCCTAAATAAACAAGACGCCAAACATCGCGGCGAATTTAAAGGGATTCATTTTGACAGTTGAATAACCTATTGTCCGCACATCTGCTCTTAAATCAACATACGCCAGACATTGTTGACATTCTGAATGGATTAATTTTGACACTTGAATAGCCTTTTGTCCGCACATCTGCTCTTAAATCAACACACGCCAAACAGTGCGGCGACTTTAAAAGGATCAAATTTAACATGTTTACTTTGAATTGTCCGCCCAGTCGGCCTTAAATAAATAGACGCGCGACATGTTGGAGCTTGTTTTATTGCATTGGTGACGTCATCAGATCCAAGCATGCGCATTAAGGGATAATACTTTTAATATTGGAGTCATTTCGTTGCTGGAGCTTAAGAAGTAAAGAGGTAATATTTTTATTAAATGTTTATAAAGAAATACTTAAAATAAATATGTTAATAACCTTATTTGAAAATGTATAAGATAAATTATGTATTAAGGGTATATTTTAAATATGAAGAAATACATTTAAAATGTTAGTTATTTGAGTTAAATTAAACGTGTATTATAGAGAACATTGATTAAAAGTAATAATTAAATCAGTTGTCAAGTACACTGTACGCAGTGTGGGAAATATAAAAACAAAGGGAATCATTATTTTTGCCATTCAATTTTAAAATGCTTGGATACTAATTTTATCTCTCCGTCTTGGGCCGAGGACCTGACCCTCAATGTCCGCAATTCACGCCCTAAATCGGGTATACAAGTCAGCTCCGTATACTTCCGGGAGATTAAAAATAGAACAATAATGTCATTCTAAAAAGAGACAGATGATGTCATTCTAAAAATAGAACGATAATGTCATTCTAAAAATAGAATCCAATATGGCGCCGCGCATGCGCAGTCGTGGCGTTAAAGAGACGCCTATACTACTCAAATATATAAGCTGTGTTTTTGTTGTTGTTTTTGTTTTTGTTTCACAGAATAAGACTAAAATATGTTAACCTGTATAAAAGGCTCTATAAAGTCTATATTTAAATCAAATGACCACAGGTGCTGGGCCAATATTGACCCAAGGGGCATGATTACGTATTATCACTTTCTTAAAGGTCCTTAAGACAATGCTACATGCCCAATATTTAAGCTCTTGACATTGAAGTTTCACAAAATAAGACTTAAATGTGTTTATCTATAAGGCCTATATATTTCAAGTTATTTTTTTTTTCAATTTTGATCTGTTTTCTAAGGTTTATGAAAGCTCGTTATTTTGTACCATACTGTGCGTCTCACATAATTTGTCTTTACGACATCCGTTTTCTCATCGGCAACACAGCCAATGGAAAATTACATTAGTCTTTAATTTATGAAAGTACTGTGTAATTCGTTGGCGATCAAGTTTACAAGAATAACCGTCCTTAGGTAGCGGGAAACTGAAAGCTTTTCTTCAGTCGCCAGGAATCAGGATCGTGTAAAAATCTATTGAAGTAAAGCGGTTACAAGTGATTTTTTTAAAAATACAACGCGAGGAATATTGTCAATGCAATATGTAGATTTATATTTGGTTGCCATAACTACATTTGCGTGTTCCTCAGTGGTTAATATCTCCATTAATGGTTTCATTTGAAGTATAAAGTGGGTCATTGATATTCATTTCTTATAATTGTTTATTGTTTGTGTATTAATGCCCTGTCAAAGGATTCGCCACTAAATCCATTAGTGTTTACCCCAATTTTAAAGATTGTCAAACTCTCACCTCCATTGTCCGTGTACATCCATCTGATTTCGTAAACTCACTGTCAACAACTTCCTCTGGTATCAAAGGGCCCTGACAGGAATTCATTTAAATAATGTCCCGGAATTCATTAAAATTATGTGTTGGCGTCGTTTCAATTTGCTCTGTTACTGAAGTACGAGTACATGTACTTGCATGTAAATATTGCATACGTTTAACATTACGGATTATACATGTAAACTTTATCAAATTTATGATTTTTGTTATAAACAACTTTGTTTTCGCAACTTATTAATTCAAAAGGTTAGATATATATGTTTATCAATTAATTTAGTTAAAATAAAAATAAAGCGTTGAATACTGTAACAAGATAAATTGATAATCAAAGATCGATCAACTTGATTCAAATAAAAAACTTTATGATGTAATATCACTCACAAGAATTAATCGATGTTAACAAGTGTATTAAAATACGCTACATAGATGTTTCAGCAAAATCCATTGAGAAATTGAGCAGTTGAATACGGGATACCGTTAGGGCCAACATGGTTATACATTCTTATGAAGAGGGCAACAATGCGACAGTGCGATGGCGACAGTGCAATAATGCGATGATGACAGTGCGATAATGATGTGGCGACAGTGCGATAATGCGATGGCGGCAATACGATAGTGCGATAATAATATCGCATCGCAAAACATCGCACTATCGTACTATCTCCATCGCACTACCGCATTGTATAACCACGATGGTCCTAACGGTATTCCATAGTTGGCCAGTAAAGCTAGAACCACATATCATGTCACACATACTGATGTATTAACATAACAAATTAAAAGAAAAGACCACAGCACTTTAAAAACCGTCCGTTGCATAAAAAATCTCCGTTACGAATATTAGTCATACCTTGTGATGACAGTTTTCACAGTTTTCTAATTTAACGCACACCGATGAAAAAATGTCAAAGTAAATAAACAAGTTATTTACAAAGTTTTATCGGCAAGAGATTTCAGAAATTGTGAAATGTAGGTATAAGTAGTCGATTATCACGTTAATTAAACTTACCTCACAATTAATCACAACAGATAAACACTGAATTTTCAGCAAATTTTGTTAAATATAATATATTTCGGACGTAACATATTCGGATATTATTACATTTTTTTCACTTTTGTTTTAAAAGAAGACTACATCAATAAGATTAACAGAGAGTACTTGTTATAGCGCAGATTTGAATTTATTTTTCACAGATTATATGTTAAATAAATAGTGGAAGCAAGGTCGTCAAAATCTAATTTTGACTTACTTGGCCGTTTTATCTTATTTTTTTTTTATTGTTCGTATCACAGATATATATACAATGGATAGAAAATTTCAAAAATAGATAGTAGTCAGATTTAGACCCCAAATCCTTTGCGCGCTTCTGTGATAATGGGGTTTTACCACTAGTGTCCGATTTTTAAGCTCTCGTTAAACTTTGGCGATATCCGTGATTTTTTGTTTACATTGTTGACATGGAACATGATGGATTTTCATCGGAGAAATATTTGTATGGAAAAGTGTTTATTGTACATTTAAGAATAAATAACTATTGCTTCTTACAATATATATATATACAATGTATATAAGTAGAAAATGCTACATCTTTTTTCGTCTCTGGGAATTCAATAATCAATATGGCGGTATTTTGGCTACTTTTACCAAGGATGCATCAAATCTCAAACAAATCCCCTGACATATGATAACTTGCGTCAACACAATTCCCCAGATACTGACATACATGTGATATCCCGGCGGGATTTAAAAATATCCCGATATTTTCACACTGATCCGGATTCCCGATATTACAGCTTGAATTCCCGATATTTAAAAAAAATCAACATAAAAAAAGTCAAACACAGCACCTGTATCTAAAATGTAAACCGTGCCTCCGGGCATTGATTGTTATCTGTCCATATCCTATATTATAGCGGATTAAATGTTGAGTGGTAAATTGACAGCAAGGTGACGTAATTAACACTTCCATCACCCAAAGTTATTCTCACATGTTTAACTTAACACGTGTCTTGTGTCAGTCAATTTACCTCTTTTATAATTTGGCAGCAGGTATTACACGCTACGTCATCAAAACGACCCTGTAAATTTACACAAACCTGATTTTCTTTGATTAGTGCCGCACTGATAAAGATTAAAGGTGAGCAGAATCATTTAAAGTGTATCATTCAAAAACCTGTTTGAGATGCGGCAAAACCATGCCTAATTAACCTATTTTAAGTGAGTGGGTAATTTTTTTTGTTTTGTTTAGGAAGTACACAATGATCCAGGCAAAAATGTGGGTTTAATTAACTGAACGATTCTTGCATTTATTTTGAGTCTTCTACTTATGTTACGTTTTTTAACTGACATATTCTTATGTTTATGAATAGTTGTTGCACGTTTTCAAATAGCTTGGTTTCAAATTATTAGCCAATTATTGTATGACTGAAAAGACAGATCTAATTATTTAAACAAGAAAAAAAAATTTAAACTGAAAATAATGAGATGTGAAAATGTGACTGTTTTAGAAATAGCCTGTATGACTACACTTACTTATTTATCTATTTATTTATTTTTTGGTGAAATAAATTAATATTGATCAACAAAAAAATCATAAAAAAATATAATCATTTAATGGTTCTGAGGGTAATATAGATTCTTTGAACCAAATGTGCCAAACATGCATTGAAATTCGAGTCAATATTAATAAAAAAATCCAGTTTTGAGCCTCAAAATCCAGCTGAAAATCCAGATTTGGCCCATTTCATTTGTCACATGTATGTACTGAATTTACACAGTTTTTTCACCATCTATATATAGCTCCATGTCCGTACGCATATCATTGGTGTTCAGTGCATTTATTACAGTTTATTCAAAATGAATGAATTTTTTTTTTGTATTGAGCATTTAAATATGATAAAATTAAATTATTATTTGTAACAACTGTTCAATAAAATCATCATATCAAACTGTCGGAACCTTTTTTCCGATATGCTAAATTCTCAATAAGTAACTGTCACAACAAATTGCTCCCCTTTATTTTTGTTTGGAGTGTTTTCATAGGTCTGAGGTTTTCACATGACCAATGAAAAATGCTGGATTTGAATGATTTTGAAATTTTTCAGATAGTCTTTCCTGCAAGATTTTTTCTTTTCATGTTAGTTTTTTATGGTACAGATAATTAACATGTACATGTCATGTCCACTATTTTTTTTTACATTTCAGAGTCAGACAAAGTTAAGTATGGAAAACTGCCACAGTGTTAATTCATGCAGAAGATCTCTTCCATCGACAATGAACCATTGAGGTATCTTCATACACTGTGAAGCATTGCATTACATTTTATCCACAGTCAAGCATTTAGGCACTTTAAGACAACAAGTGAGATGGGGAATGGCGCATCATTTCTACGTTCTCAAGATGATGATGATATACTCGGTACAGATTTGGATGGAAGCAGTAAAGGTGTCATTAAAAGGATCCCTATTGAGATGAAACCTAGAGGTAAACTTGGTAACAAGATAACAAATTCTGTTCTCCGGAAACCAAAAGGAGGAAGCCTTAGGTATGTATATTTTTTATATCTTTATATAATCTCTTTTATACAATTTATAACATTGTTAGCCAATTGCCTCATCCCCTTAAGCAAAGTTAAATGTATACAATACATTTATAATTTCATTTGAATTTGAATCAACTTTCTTGTCATTGTGTAAACCTTGACGTCCTCCATCATATGTAGAATTGCCATGTTGTAATTTACTAATGACATAAATTTGTATTCTTTTAGTTACCTTTATTTTCATTCACAGGTCGGCTTTATCCATAGATTTAGAAAATCCTGAAGTTGAGCGTATACGTAGAGAATATGAAATTTATCGTCTTAACACAGAAAATGAAATACAGAATACGTCGCGAGAAAAAACTAAACTAGAAACTGACAATAAACGTTTGCGAGCAGAATTGACCGTATTACAACGTACATGTAACAACATGAGACAAGAGAGAGATGCTGCTTACGAAGAAAAACTTCAAGCCTTGGCGAGGGCCGCAGCTTTTGAACATGATAGGGACAAAGTTCAGAGAGTATTTAAGGTGAGTGTTTCTGTAGCCACTCAGTTTATCAAGACTAAATTTAAAGTCTGGTTCACATTATATATGTTTCGGAAAATATCTGAGTGTCAGTCCAGTGTTGGTACATGTATGTATATGTCAGTTTTAAGCCAAATATTAGTTAAATTTAAGTTTCAAATATTTATTATTTATTTTCATTTTTAAGGTTAAAGTTGTTATATATTTAAATATTAATGAATTTTTATGACATGAGGATCCTCTATGCTGACTTCAAACCACTCTTATATTTTCACTTGTGACTACGCCACTTGAAAAAATATATTAAATCTGGTGTTAACTCTGTGAAATGAATTTCTATCTTAAATGCAAAACAAGCAAATATCCTCTATGTTTATTATGATTAATGTTTATGTAACAGATATTTCGAGAAACAAAGGAGAGTGAGATACAGAATTTACTGCGAGCAAAACGAGAACTAGAGAATAAATTGAGCAAGGTTGCCCATGGTTACTTACCAGAAGATACTGATACCACATCTAGAACCGGCATTGACAGTATGTCTTTATTTCTACAATAAAGATATATGTTAATTTAAGAAATAATGACTTTAAAACCATGATGTCAGGATTATTTATGTGAAATATTAATAGAAAAAGCCATGTTTAAATTTTACAATATTGCAAAGTTTGGAGATACCGGATTTTTATACACCACTGAACATTGGAAATGTTTGATTTAATCCTCATTTCAATTAAAGAAATCCATCATTATACATTATGATTGTTTTTACATGATATTTGACAGTTAATGTATTAAGTTATTTAAATCAGTATTCAGGTATTAAAATCTATTAATTATTGCCTACTGGTTCCTTATGAGGCAGAAGGAGAGGGTTATACAATAAACATATTGTCACTTTAGTGCAATAATGGGTTAGCTCACATTGAAGTTGAATAGAAGTTCATCTGTTACTGCATTAAGATGGCGATATGGATATATGTAATATTTGTTATCCTTCAGGTAACAGTAGTCCGGGTGATTGGTGGACGAACGTTGAGTCTGAGTCATCTATGGGTAGTACTGTACAGTTACATCAGAGCACGCTGAGAGGACCGGAGTTTGCCAGCAGTATGATGGAGTTTGATGGACCGTTCACTAATGTTAATAAAGGTTTGATCCTCTGTTTTTAAATATTTACTCCCCCTTGTTGTTAAGGGGTTATCTTTTAAGGGTTCAGGCATCAGAATTGCAGCCATCGTTTATACATACATGATTGTAAGTCACAAATTGGTTATGTAATTGTTTTTGGTATCTTAACCCTAAAAACTGGAGGTTATGGGGTTGGTTCAGTATGGATTATGTTCAATTCTTTAAATATTGGGGCATTCATCTTACAATTTAGGTAGTTTTTATATAGTATCATAAACATTTTCCAATTATCAATAAGCATTATCCGGAATTCGGCAAAGTGGGTTTTTCCAAGCTAATCTGTAGGTACATGTACAAACTAACTTTTACTATTATAGCTTCAGGGTGCACTACCCATCACAATAGATCAGTCAACCTGTTTCGATTATTATCAAAGCTGTTACTTTAAAAGTTTGTTTGCACCTACGTTATTAGCTTTGAATTACCCAAATATTCTTAATTCCGAAGTAAGTCTACCATTGGTCAGTCACCAATTATGATAGTCAATCTTTTGAAATATATTTACTAATTCAACACAACAAGACATTGAAAAAATGAGCATAATGTCACTTATATAACCATTAAGATACATGTACTGTTTTTAGAAGTACAGCATTTATATTAGATGTTGTTTATCTTATAGAGGATTGGTCATCAGCTCTCGCCACGTTAAACCAGATTGTTCCTATTATACCAGAGCAGTCATTGAGTTGTTCTCTTAGGTTGTATATATCAGCGCCTAAAGATGCCCAATCTGAGGTGGACATGTTTATGAAGGTATTTTATTGGATTTCTTTTGTTATTTCCCTGATAAGATATTGGAAATAATAATTATGAAATTAGGCAAAGCCTATGAACGGGGAAGTCGTTAAAAAAATCCTTTGGTTTTTTTCCATTTTAAAGGTATCATTTGTTATTTCATGCACTGCTTCCATTTTCACTTGGAACACTCGGTGATTATTATGTATCCAAAAAGTTGAGATTTGTTCAGTTATCGGAATACCCTGCCTATTATCATTGAGTTACATTGTAAATGGCTGCGCCCGACTAGAAATGACACTGAAAATTTGATTGATAGGTATAAAATTCTATATATTTTTTAATTGTTTTTAATTTGATTTTCTTTTAAATACACACGTGTTGTCTATAGCGGGGCAAGCTAAAGCCTGGGCAGGCTTTGTGGGCCTGTTCTTTGACTTCCCCGTATTAGTGAGTGAGATATAAGTGATATCACATTGTATGGAGTGAGTTTTGGGCCAGTTTTAACATATAGCCTACTGGTGGTCACTGTTTTTACACATGCAACCAGTGCAGACCAAGATCAGCCCGCACAGCTTTCCTGTCTCTTCATTGTCCATATTTTCTTTTAAAAATATGATTGGTTTTGTCCAGATTATAAGCCTGACAAGTCCATTTAAGATATCTAGGGTCGTTACAAGGTTTAAAGCTGCAGGCCTTCAGATTGCTAATTTTCAAGAAATTGTTTTTAACATGTGTTAAAATGTAAAATACTCTCAAATAAACCAGGAAGTAATTTACATGTTAACTGCGTATATCCAGTAATGCAGGAATGTGCAAATAACGCAGGACATTTACATGTATAATGCAATATTTTTTATTGTACACCAATATTTGATGAAACACCAAAGTCACCTTCAAAATGGTAATCAGGTTGTCTTTCTCACGAATGATCTAAGGAAGTAAACATATTCCTGAAAAATTTATTAATGCTTGTATGCCGTATGCGCTAATTCATTTCTTTAAATTTGATTTAGAATAAAATATTTTGGTTGGTTTACTTACTGCATTATTCGTTTTGGCAATACCGTTGCACAGATTTGGTGTTACTTTTCCGTTATTTGCACATTCCTGCGTTACTGGATATGCACAGTGAGTGGCAAACCACACTTAGAAATAACCAGAAATAGATCAAGATATGCAAAAATGGCCCTTACTACGTGTTAGTCACACAGTACAAATATGTTGTAAATACCACAAAATCAGTCATTAAATGTAAATAACATGTTGATTAGTACTTGAAACTTGAATCATTTTACTTTTCTTAAAGTTATAGCACAATTTTTTATCAAGTTAGATTTTCTTGAAATATTCTGACTCATCTGTAGGCATGCAGCTTTCATGGATTAGATACGGAAAGCAACATAATGTAATCGACAAAGTATACAAAACCTACACTAATTGTTAAGATGCATTTATTTCATCAACTATGTAATTCATGTTTACTAGACTTTTTCTAGATTTTTATTGTTAATTATACAGGAATATAGACCTAGACTAAGCTCACTGTGTAACAAAGAAGGTAGAAGTTTGGTCACTATACATTTACAATATGATGACCAGGACAATAATCTGGTAACTATTCTACTCTTATTCTGTTATAACTGATGAAGACCTTGAAGTAAAAGTGACGTTTATTATCAAGTTGAAAACAAAATGACAAAATGTGAAGTTATTTTAATTTCTATCTGAGCAGTCAGCATTTACTGATGGATTGGCTAATGTCACTTTAAAGTGTCTGTCTGTCTGTCTGTCCAGGCACTGTGCATTTAAGCCTTACTCAACATAATGTCACTATAAGGTGTCTGTCTATCAGCACAGACACAGTGTTTAAGTCTTATAATTAGATATATACATGTAGTCTTAAATCAAAATATCAAGATTTGATGACCTTCACAATTTTAGGGGATGACCATGACCTTTTCGTAGCTATTACGAGGTGAATAAATTGGGTTACCCAGTTTGGGCCTCAAAATTTTTATTTTTTAAATCAAGTTTTGTTTTCATTTATTAGATTAATGAGATTAATTTGTTTTGTTGTATGTATGTAAAGGAAATGCAGCTAAGATGCAGGAAACACCATGCACAGAAATCTTCTATATTCCTTGCTTTCCTGGGAGATAACTCTAACAGGTACACACTCTTTCTTAGGTCCTTTTTACATTAGCCACAGTTTGTAGTCAATATTAAAGTTGTTGTAAAGGTTTTTGTCATATTATTTGGTTTAGTAGAAACGATCTTCAATGGAGATTCAAATGAATGATGTGGAGAGAAACCAAAGATCATGCAAAACACCAAAATTTAAAATGTTGCAGTATCAGTTTGATTGAGCCTGTTCATGGACTGTAGTGTTAATTGCAAGCTACCATTCAGGCCCCCTAGCACCTGCTTAAGCAGAAATAAAAATAGAGAAATTTTGAATCTTGAAACTTGATGTACATACATGTGTTAAATTTTTATCTTCATTCCAATGTATGTATTTTATCATATTAACCCTTTCACTGCCAGAGGGTTATTGTTTTATTGATCACCTATTTGCCAGAGGGTTTCCTAAGAAATTACTATATTATTAATTAATATAATTATTATTATTTGTTATTAGTATTATAATAATTATATATGTTTCCAAATCTGCTAGTATAATAATAATTATTGTCGATGGTATAAATTTCTTTATATTTATTATTATTTTCATTATTATTATTATTAATTTATTATTATTACTATAGTTATAGAAACGGCAAAACCCGTCCATATGGCAAATACGCCGAAAATAACAGGGACGGTATAAGCCGTCCCTATGGCAGTGAAAGGGTTAAGTATAAACATCTAGTTTAAAAACACACAGTTTCGAGGAGGATGATTTAATGACCATTTTTTTTTTCAGGTTTACTGCTATAGAATATAAATGTGGACATTTAGATCACCCTGGTAATAAAACAGCTATTTTCTGTTTTAGAGAAATAAAAGGGTAAGTTATATGAAATTTATATAACCTTTAAGATACCCTATGCTCAAATTTGATATCGGTAAATATTGATAATTGCAATGCAGTCT